>NC_067494.1:49846871-49896871 GCF_947179515.1 Apodemus sylvaticus
ATACCAGTGAATACTATATGGGGGCATAAAATCTATATATTTGATTTTTGTTAATAATAATAATAATAATAATAATAAGACAATCACAAAAATTATTCTGAAATTGTTACTTATTTTATGCAGACTGACATGATACATGTCCCCCTCATTGATCTAACAACCCATATACATGTTAGTATTTTAGAATGCTCAGTTGACATTTGTGTCTCTTCTTTGGAAAGCTAAGAGTAGTAAAATGTCACAAAACTACTATGACATTTTATGGTCCTGGATCCAGATGTAAAACCGAAGGACTGATTCAACATCTGTAGTAGTCATTGTTCTACTGCTGTGAAGAGATACTATGACCAAGGCAACTCTTATAAAAGAAAGCATTTAATTGGGGTTTGAGTATGGTTTTAGTTCATGATCACTATGGTAAGAAGCAGACAGGTATTGTGCTACAGTCATCATGAGAGCTTTACATCCTGATTCACAGGCAGAGAATAATTGGGCCTGGCATGGATTGTTGAAACCTCAAAGCTCACCTTAATGGCCACCTCCTCTGCAAAGGCTACACCTACTTCTTCTCAAAAAATTCAATATATAAGATTATGGAAGCCATTCTCATTCAAATCACCACAGCATCCAAAAAGGACCAAGAGAAGGATTGTATGTTGATGGAAAAAAAAAAAAAAAAAAAAAAACAACAACAAGAAACGAAGCAATCCTACTACGAATTGTTCGGTAACAATTGCTTGCTTTCAAGGCTAAAACATTTCTCCTTTTATTGTCAAGTTAGCTCAGATGTTGGCTTAGGATTTCCCATTTGGAAATAGGATCATTTTAATGTCTATCAGGTCTGTACCCTCTCTCGAGCAAAACTGCAACCTTGCCACTGCTATTCACGTTGGCTTATGAACTTGAACCAAAACTTTATAGCTCTCTTTTTGACTTTAAGTAATCTCTTCACACAATCTTTTCAGTTAAGCGTATTGTAAGATAAAATGTAAATAGTTCACAGGATGACACACTTTGGGATTTATTACTCTCGATTGTCATGCCCTCACAGGCAGTGGTTGTGGTGCATGAGATAGAAAAAGGTGTTTTACAGTCGGAAAGCGTGTCCTTTGTTCCTTGTAAGGATCAAATCAAATCTCAATTTGCTCTGCATGATCTTTGCCTTGGTACCAAACATATGGCATAAACTGGAAGGGTAATATACATGTATATGCTGAATGATATCTCATATATTTGCATGTTATTGATTAGTTGATTAGTAAAAGCCGTGATGAGTGAACATTGGGATCCAAGGTAGATAAACTTGATCCTCAGCTTGTGGGTGGTGTGAGAACACATTGTAGGTAGCACTCACATGAGAGGTCGGGTGCTCTTGGGTGATACCTGTCGGACTACCAACTGCAGTGGGTTGAACGTCATTAGTCTATACTTGTTAGTCTGAAGGAATTAATTTAAGACTCTAAGTATCCCTCAAGCTTTACTTGTTGGTTTACTTTAGCTACAGTCAGCTTTCCCTCTTTGCCTAAGGAAGAAGCAAAGATTCTAAATGTTTCCAGATGCTGTCACAGAACAGAGCTAAGGGAGTCAGCTGCGGCAAAGAGGTCACGAAAGCCCAGCTACAGGCGAAGAGTCTCCAGCACAGTGAGCACAGTAGCTCTCCATCACTCCACTTACCCTCTGGCTCCTTTCATTATATCTACTCTTCTTCTAGGTACCTAGGTACTCTGAGATGTGGTCCTGTTCCATTACTGGATAGTTTCCTTTATAGTCACTGATAGTGTGGTCTACTCCCCTTTAGTTATGAAATCAATGTTTTTCAACCTTCCTAATGCTGTCACTCTTTAATACAGTTCCTCATGATGTGGTGACACCTCAACCATAAAATTATTTTCATTGCTACTTCAAAACTGTAATTTTGCTAGTGTTATGAACTGTAATGCAAATATCTGCATTCTGAAGGTCTAAGACAACCTCTGTGAAAGGTCATTGGACCCTCAAAGAGGCCATGACCCACAGGTTGAGAACTGCTGTACTGGGATTATTTTAGAACCTTGACATTTCTGATAGTTTTCTCTTAAAATTTTTGTCTTTCTCTCCTCTCACTTTATCTAATACTCACAAATCTTGGGATAGAGTTTATAGGGATCATCCACACAGGTTCAACAGTCCTGCATCATGGTTTTGACACAGCAACAGGAACCTGAGTAGCTAATCTGATCTCAGGTTGAGGGCCCATAGGCAAGATGTTGCCCTAATATTACTGGAATCATGATGATATGCATATAAATATGAAGGATTATGCACAAGAGCGTGTGACTTACATGTGTGTTGAGTATGTGACTATGAGAACATACAGAATGTGTGCCATGGTAGAACCTTTGCTGGTAGCAAAATCTTAGAGAAACTATATTCTAGAGGATTGTTTGAAAGGCCGACAATATGTCCATTCTGCACCTGATGTCCTGTCATCACAGGGCTTAGTACAAACTATTTTCTTTTTCTTGGATCACAATATTTATTGTTTGATAATGAAAGTGAAATCCAAGGCTTTGTACATAGCAAGTATGTATTCTACCTTACATACCTAAGTACTGATTACTTCTAACTCCTTTATCATTTGAAAATGTTTAATATGATGTAAATAATCACTTTAATTCAATTATTTTGTATTTGTATTGTTTGAATTAACATGAGAGGTTGGATGCTCCTGGGTGATACCCGTCAGACTACCAAATGCAGTGGGTTGAACGTCATTAGTCTATACTTGTCAGTCTGAAGGAATTAATTTAAGAATCTAAGTATTCCTCAAGTTTTACTTGTTGGTTTACTTTAGCTAAACCAACTTTATGCTCTAAAAGAGATAATATATATAATATGTATAATATAATATTATATATATAAATAATTGAGGCTATAAAATGCTATAAATATATTATAGAAAACCTGGTAAAATCAGTCATAGTTCCACTAAACCTGCCTAAGTAAATCCTATTAGTTGAAGAGAGAGCTAGAGACCAGATGCTAATGCTGAGAAACTAAGACAGCGTCAAGCCCCATTGTCACACATTTTCTGGATTTCCACTAGAGTTCAGCAGGAATGGAAATTGAAAGGTTACAGTCTCCGCCTTAGGTGAGAAGAGGACCTCTGTCATGATAACCGAAGCTCTTTTGTTTGCTGCCTTAGCCTGAATGTGTCCCTGTTAAGTTCTGTGAGAGCCAGATATAGAATCTGATGCATCTCCATCTCTTGATTTGCAAAATGTCTTGACTCTTTAATGAAAGGAAATGAGGGACACGAGGCATTGTGTGCCATGTTAATTTGAGAGTAAATGAAACATGGTCCCAAGAGGACTCCACCAATTATAACCAAGAAAACAAGCTCATGCACTCAATTTTTTCTATTGACTGCATTGACACAGCTTTCACCGGCCCAAGACCTAACAAACACTAGCCTGTCTTCTCTCCTTACTGCTAAAGGAAAAATCAAAATTTAGCTGCAGTGTCATGGAAAAATTCAAAACCAAGTCAGAGCAGAGCATTAAATGTTAACTGTTTTAGAATAAGAAGATATCACTAGGTTCATATGTCTTCATTCTAGCATAGGCTAGTATGGTATTATTTATTCACAAGATGGAGAGAGGAGCACATAGAAGATGCTCATAACCCCTTATCCTCATCAATAGAAACTGAGGCCATTTAAGCAAGAAAGAGCTCCAGAGATGAGGCAGAGTATAAAATGAAGGTAGGAGACCAAAGCCCAGATGCCTGAAGTGACTATTACAGCAGCATCAGTGGCTGGGGCTGGGTGTGGTCTCTTGCCTGGCAGACTAAAATTTTCTCTGTTATCATCTACTGTGCTGTGTCACATGATTTAGGAAGGTCATGGTGTCCCCCAGGGTCTCCTTTCTAGGTAGTGGTCACCGTGGTGCCACACATTCCTTTGTGAAGGTTCCTTCTTCCCGGGCTTCTACTTGCTTCTCTCTTCTGGATTGCTAGATTTCTTAGGGGTACAACCTGTCTCCCCTTGAGTTTTAGAGATCAGTCTGTGGGTTAGCACCAAATTCATCCCTTCTCTGTCTTCAGTATTATGGCGGTACCTTGAATTCTAAATCCCCTGTAGCATTTCTCAGTTTTTTCCCTATTTTAAAGAGTCATCTATACTCGAAGTTCTCAAAGTCTGACCCCCAAGCACCTCCGTCAGGACAGCACCAGGAGACGTACTAGAAAGCCACCCCCATGTGTATGTTAGATGCATTGTGATTTTATTGATAAGTAAACACTCTACTGAATACTTTCAGAGTAATGTGAGGCCCAGCATCCGGTGATGCAGAAAACTTCTCAGGAGACTTAAGAACTCAAGTTTGGGAGCCCAGTTCTACATTTCTGCTGTTTTGGTGGTATAAGCTCAAGGGCCAGAACTGTGCATGAGACCTCATGTGTCCAAATCCTGCTTCCTGGTTGTAGATTTCAGCTAAGAGGCTTAATGTTTCTATGCCTTATCTCTGAAATGGGGATTCTAATAAATGTTGCCTTGAATATTTATTGTTGTATGGGTATAAGATGTGCCTATGTTATTCTTAGTTCAGAGCAAGCTTAGGAAATACTTCCAATGATATCCACCTGTTATTTAGTAAGACATTTTTCATAGAAATGGACTGTAAGCCACCTTCCCCTTGTTGTTTGGTAAGATTTTTTTCCTCAAGAGATGCAACATCTCCCCCCCACCCCACCCCCACACACATGTCTACTCACCCCAAATAGGAAGCCCATGAAAACCAAAGTATGCATGCCACTAAAGTCCAGTTTGGTGAACCAATGAGTTTTATTGAGGTTTCTTTCTTTCTTTCTTTCTTTCTTTCTTTCTTTCTTTCTTTCTTTCTTTCTTTCTTTCTTTCTTTCTTTCATTCTTTCTTGATTTATTTATACTACACTACAGTGTTTATTATTTATAAGTACACTACACTGTCACTGTCTTCAGACACACCCAAAGAAGGTATATGATTCCATTACACCATGTGGTTGCTGGGAATTGAACTCAGGACCTTTGGAAGAACAGTCAGTGCTGAACGGCTGAGCCATCTCTCTAGTGTTTATTGAGATTTCTTACAGGAATATGGGTGAAGGGTTACTTACCTGAGTAGAAATGACTCTAAGACAACTGAACCACCAAAGCCCACCCCGGCATGAATTTCAGTTTGGAACCTAGAGTGTACTACACAGTCTGAGGGCACTCAACAGATTCGAAGGACTTCTTTCCCAGTGCCTCCGTTGGCCTAATCCTCTTCCAGGTAGCTGGTCTGGGTCTTAGAGTCTTCTTTGCATGTTGGATTGTCTGGGAGTGACTCTCAGCTGTCTTTATTGTTTACTCTGTCATTGAGGGAGGAATGTCGTGAATATGGTGAGATTCAGGTACTTCCTGAAGCTATCTTGAGGTGTTTACCTTATTTCTTAGGGAACTTCCTTGGGAAATGGAATGTTTCAGTCTTAGAGGAAACTGCTATATATATATATATATATATATATATATATATATATATATATATATATATATATATATATATATATATATAATATTTATATATATATAAACCCTCTATATCATACCCTTGTGAAACTTGTAAACAGATATTAATCAACTGTGTTTCTTAATATAAATAATATGTTAAATCAGGTCTTGATATCAAATTTTAGAAGCCAAACCTATGTTTATATTTAAGAAAGTTCCATGAATATTTAACCTGAACAATTAGCTACTAAAAGTGATGATATATAGTGCAAATTAAAAGGATTCAGCTCAGGGAAAGCTATGTTACTCCTACACAGGATAAACTGCCAAACAAGTTTGCAAGTTTATTCCTGTAGCTGCTTATATACACATTTGTTGCCATCTATAAATGATAGCTTTGAGGGTATAAGCCGCTACAAGAATCAACTTGCAAACTTGTTTGGCAATTTACTCCCTATAAACTGAAACTGTAAAGCTTGTGTTAAAATCTGTTGCTGTGAATGTCTTGGGAATAAAGACACACAGTTGTGGTTAGGAAAACATGGTGGTTGTTAATTTAATTCCTACCTGTCCCAATTTCCATTCATATAAAATATGCTTTGGAGTCACCACTCACCACTTGGTCTTCAGCTTAAATGAAATTTCCTTTTCTTTTATGACATTTTGAAATTTCACTAGAAGATAAAGGAAATCCAATGCATTATATAAAACCTATGGCTTAAACAGGTACAGCATTGTAGGTAAAGTTTTATGGTGTATCAACAAAGGTGCGTATGCAGCCGTTAGCCACACGCATTCTAGGACAGGAAAGGAAATCCAAAGGGGTGGAGTCTCAGGAAAACAGATCTGAAAGTCAGACATGGAAGTGGAGGTGCTGTTTAGAGGGCAGAGTTGCAATCACAAGTCTGAGCAAATCCATAGGCAATGTTTCCCCCCTGTAAATCATTTTATTTATTCTAAGGGAGGAGAATGGAGAATTAGACATTCTCATTCTGATCCCAAGATACATAACACTGTCCGGAGGACTCTCGCTAGCCCAGCACTCCTCAATAGGGTTAATTGCATTTTCAATAATTATTGTGGAATAAAGGATCTGTGTTTGAGTTCCTTTTGTGAAATAGTTCCTTTAAAAAAACCAACAGACTGACTTTTAAGGGTGAAACCCTTAGAAGATAATAGACGTGAAAGATTTGAAAGAGCCCTGTTACAAAGGGATAAATTTATAAAGACAAATAGTGCCAGACAGTCTTGATAGCTTTCTCAATAGAATTAAAAACTCACTGAGCACAATAGCTCTACCTTAGCACACATATATTTATATTTTTGCAATCCATTTTATACAGTATCTCAATAAATCCTATTTGCCAATTTAATTAGCATTGGCTTTGCTGTGTGCTCTGTCACATGGACCGAGAAGTGGCTGGACGACAAATCCTAATGACTCCCGGCAATGTGTTGACTATAGGGTCAGCATGAGGTCTGGTTTTGTTTAACGTCTATATTAACGATCTGGAGGAAGAGTTAATAATTCCCGAATGAAATAATATTATAATGACAGGCACATGGGCTCATTGGAAAGCGAAATGAAGTTGTACTGTGCAAGCACTAGTCTGGGCTTGATAATTTGAAGGAGGTGGGTCACTCAGCCTTTCTGGATCTGTTTCCCTGTGTGGAAAACAGAGATAACGGCACTCTGTGAGAAAGCCCAGATAAGATTTTATGATTTCAAGCACACAATATGACAGACACCCTCCGATAGCATTGGGTGCTTATCATCTGCTTGCATACCTGTTAGGAGTCACTTTAATATAGCAAGGGGAAGGTAGGGTCAGAGGCAGAGAACAAAACAACGTTGTTGAGGGACAACACATGCCTTTAGAAAGGCCTTGCAGGTAGGCGAAGGGAGGCAGGAAGCAGCTGACTTTCTGGAGTGAGGGGGATGGCATTGAGGGGCCAAGCTGGCTTGCCATGTTCGGGGCTATGGTGGGAAGGATGGGCAGAGAAGGAATTCCAGGGACGACTTTCACACCTCCTTCCTTACTTTCCTTATGACCCGTGGACACCATGTCTGTGCGTATACACCATATCTGAGAGTATACACCATATCTGAGAGTATACACCATATCTGAGAGTATACACCATGTCTGAGCGTATACACCATGTCTGAGCGTATACACCATGTCTGAGCATACACACCGGGAGCTCTCCAACTGCTACCTAACTTTCCTATCAGGGATTTAAGATGCCCGAACGTGACAATGGGCTTTTTCTGGCAAACATTTAAAAGCAATGGTTTTAGAAAAGTCTCCTTTTAGTCTGCTAAAAAACTGTTGGGAATAGGTTTCTCAGCTTACATGGAGACAATTAGCTGTATTGAGCAAGCTTGTGTACATGAACTAAGCTAAAAATAATTCGTTGGGTTGTTTTCCTACTGAGAAATAGGATTACCAAACAGCCTAGAATATTTGTGACGGCAGAAGAGCCTCGATTAGGTTTTCAAGGAAGGGATCACAGACCGCGGGTTAGCTAGGAGGCAAAGCAGGACTACAGGAACCAGTTTGCTTCTAAGTATTTTCTTAAAAGCATTTACAATGTTTATAGTCAAAATGTAGTTTTATGTCAGCTTAGGCTCCTAGAGTATAAGTCTCAAAGAAGCCAACATAATCGTTATTATGAGGGAACTCTGAGAGGCATCAAGGTTGGAGTCTGGGATCATTTCTGTTGTTTAAAGGATACCCTGGACTAGGCAGGGAATAAAAAGGTTAGTTTTTCTCATGGTTGTAGAAGCTAGTGGGGTCCTTTTTTCTTAAACACACAGATAAAGGGCAAATGCAAAGGTACAGGAGAGATGAAAGGACTCAGATCCTTCGATTACTAACCAGCCCCAGGAAGAAGACCGCATTCGTGGAGGCTCTGCCTCGTGACCCACGTGTGGTTCACTAGGTCCCACGGTGCTGCACGGAGAGACCGAGGCGTCAATATGCCTTTCTCTTAGGCGATTTGTCCAGTCTGTAGCTGTGGAGCAAACAGGTTGGACAGTTATAGAGTATCCTGATGTGTCTAAAATAGTCCCTACAGCTCCCTGTTAGCTGACTAAGAACACCTGAGTTTGCTTAATAGAACCCGCTCTCTGTACAGAATCAAAACTTGCATAGGAAATAGACTAGCAACCAGCAAAAGCTGTGTTAGCCACCAATAGCCACATTCAGGCCATGTTCCGTGAGATAATGCTTTTAAGCTTACTCATAATTTAGCTTTTACTTGTTCAAACAATTGAAGACCATATTTCAAATTGTCTCTCCAGCGAGGAACGAGGAAGCTCGGAGTCTCTGAGCTGGATGAACGGATCTGGTCAGCACTTTTTTTTTTTTTTTTTTTTTTTTTTTTTTTTTTTTTTTTTGTGGAGTGGGAATTGAATTCTCACTATCCTCTTCTATCTATGTATGCACATATGATAGCATTTAGAGTTTTAAATGACATTTTTGGCAATAGGCTTAAATGTACGTATATAAGTGTTATGGGAGTTTCATAAGGGAAAGTGTCAGCCTTTCAATCAGCCCTCTTTTTTTTTCAGTATTCACTACTGCTTTATTGATCACTTGTGTTTTGACACGATAGAGTTGCAAGTCCACCATAGACATGGGTAGTAGTAGAGGTTTTCTCATGGTCTGTGCTCTAATTCTTCAGTTATGCCCGCTGCATTAGTAAACAGTAAGGTATCTGTTATTGGATATTTTATGTATTTGCATTTCAAATGTTATCCCCTTTCCTGGTCCCTCCCCCCAGAAATCCCCTATCCCATCTCCCTTCCCCCTGCTTCTATGAGGATGTTCCCCCTACCACCCACCCACTCCCGACTCACCACCCTGGCATTCCCCTACACTGGGGAATTGAGTCTTCACACAACCAAGGCATCTCCTCCTGTTGACGCAAGGCAGTGCCATTCTCTGGTACACATGTGGCTGGAGCCATGGGTCCCTCCATGGGTTCTCTTTGGTTGGTGGTTTAGTCCCTGGGAGTTCTGGGGGTCTGGTTGGTTGATATTGTTGTTCTTCCTATGGGGTTACAAACCCCTTCAGCTCCTTCAGTCCTTTCTCTAACTCCTCCATTGGGGACCCCATGATCAGTCCAATGGTTGGCTGCAAGCATTTACCTCTGTGTTTGTCAGGCTCTGGCAGAGCCTCTCAGGAGACTCAATCAGACCTCTTTAAGCTAGGCTTGGCTGACCGTAGCAGAGAGGAAGAAGGCAGCAAACTCTTGAGCTTTGGAAAATACTGTGATAACCTTCTCCACAGTTTAAAATTGCTTTATGCATATGGAACGCTTAGTATAACAGCATGGTTTTTATGACACTCACTGGTCTAAGAGGCTGATCCAATAAATTGATGTTTATTTCTTTGTGCTGTTTTTTTGCTGTCATTAATGATACTTTTTAATTAGTAATTACTACATTTTGATAAATAGCTTATAAAATCCATTTATAGTTCCTGTTCATTCTTAGAAAATTAAACAGTCCAGTATTCATCAATTTATCTATGCAGCAAGTTAAATTCTGAATATTTGTTTCTGTACGAGTATGCCTACCATTTAGTTTTATGCTACATGGAGCTATTAAACTGCATGTAGCTAACTAACCATTTCAAATATGGCTGATATGACTGAGGAATTAATTTTTATATTTTGTTTAATTTTAACTACTCTACATTTTAGGTTTAATATTATATAAATATAAAATAGTTTCCCAATAAGCGTGTAATGTGTCTCAGTGATTATTATTAATTTTTACATACAGTTGAACTGCTGACATTTTACTTATTCTTCTGGTTTGCAAAAGTTTGTATTCTTCAAAGCTCCACATTCTTGAAATTTGGGTCTTCATTTACCACCACTGGGAAGTGTTGAAACCTTTAAGAGGTGGGTCCTAGTTGAGAGGTAAGTAAGGTTTTGGGAGTATCTCTTTCCCTGGAAGAGATTAATGCTTTTTTTTTTTTTTTAAAACAAGACACAGATTTAGCTCTCACGGGAGTAGTTTATTAGAACAGTAAAGCCACCCCAGCTGTGTGGAATCTTCAGCAAGCCACCATTTACACCCCACTTCTTCATTATGTAGTTAATAGCCAACTGACCTTCACCACATGGTGAAAGGGTGGAGGTGCTGATCCTAGACACCCACCTTCCTAGGCCATAAGCTTAAGTAACCTTTTTTCCTTGTAATTATCTAGTTTCAGATATTTGATTTTAGTAATAAATCAACACTGATATAGTAAATTAACTTGAAATACAGTTAAAATTAACGTTACTTGTTTGCTCTTCATTTGTTAAAAAGTGGATGCTATAACTAGAAATCATGTAGAGATTATAGAAAATTATGAAAAGAAAAAAGAAGGCATATCATTATTATTTAAAATGATTTTTAATGTAGTTTTGCATAATGGGTTTATTATGTTTCATATATGTACATAACATATTGCAGCCATATTCATCCCTCAGTTTCCTTCTTGTCCCCCTCCCTCTTACTAATCCCCTTCTCTCCCCAATGAGCCTCCTTGCAGAAGATGGTTTACCTCTGACAGAGGAAGACGAGATAATGTCTCTGCCTCTTCTCTGTTGCTGTGGAATGCCCTGTAAGAATTTTGGTCAGGGTATGATATGATCTGACTTCCCGATTCTCCATGGAGAGCAGATTGTAAAGTACAAAGTAAAAATACTTCCAGCACCACGATGGGCATTCGGGCCTCACAACGCACATCCTGTGGTGCTTGATCTGTACACCTCCCAGAACACATCTGTCTGCCTTGTGCTCTGATGTTTAATTCTAATTCAAGTTCCAGCTCTATCTGGGACAAATGTGATCTGCTCTCTCTTTGCCTCTCTCACAGTCTCAGCCGTGCCTTGAATATAACAAATGCTTATGAATATTTATTAAATGAATGAATCATGGACTAGATAACAATCCAGAGTCTGCTTGAATAGCTTCCATGACACAAAGAGAGCAGCTCTATGGAGCAACCTATTTCATTGTTGGAAGGGGAGAGATGGGTAAAAGCATTTAAAAATGTATTCAAGATGAGGTTTTTTTTAATTTTCTATTGTTCGTCTTTATCCTTCCATTTGTCTAAAGAGGAACAAAAAAAGAAATACTTTTTTTTTCCTCCCACAAAACCTTCTTTATTTGCTGGCAGGCATTCTTACAACCATTTCTGTATAATTCCAAGTCCTCTCAATTGTTTTCTTAGGCACAGATCTTTGTTGAAGTACTCGCCTTATGACTTTCTTCAGAGGGCTTGTCGGTGTCACTGAAGCAACTGAAGCTGGCAGTGTAGGGGAGGAGGGTGGAGCCTCTGATGGTTTAAACTTAATGAGCAGAGTGTCAAAGAAATAACAGGCATTACCTTTCTACACTTCACACTCACGTTTCTTAGAAATAGTAATTCTGTCAGAGTGCTACTTTTCCATTCAGCTTTGCGAGCTTCTAAGTGTAGTGTGGGGTCACAAGGAGGCAAAATGTGTACATTATTGTTCCCAGTAAGGTACTGGTGTTTGAAGGTTCAGTTCTCTACAAAAGGCCTTTCCTTGACTGCTAACTGCAAGTTCGAGGGTTTCCCATCATCATTCTCAGAGTTAGTAAACCTAAGGACTCACAAAACTCAACAGCATTATGCTCATGGTTATTTTTTTTTATTCGATATATTTTTTATTTACATTTCAAATGATTTCCCCTTTTCTAGCCCCCCCACTCCCTGAAAGTCCCATAAGCCCCCTTCTCTCCCCCTGACCTCCCACCCACCCCTTCCCACTTCCCCGTTCTGGTTTTGCCGAATACTGCTTCACTGAGTCTTTCCAGAACAAGGGGCCACTCTTCCTTTCTTCTTGTACCTCATTTGATGTGTATGGTTATTTTTATTATATGCAAAGATAGATATTAAAACAAACCAGAGGAAAATACAGAGAAACACTGGTGCACAGCCTGAGAAGATTAAACCTAGGAAGTTACTATTATCTTCTTTCATGGAGTCTCAACAAACCACTGTAGAGGAATTTTAATAAGCCAGCAACATGGCTGCCCTGTCTAAAGAATATGATCTGGCTGAAATGCAGACATGCTCTGGATTATAGTATCATCTGGCAAAAATATAAACACATCCATAGTACACACCTTTAATCCTTAACAGTGAAGGTAAGGCCAGTTTGCAAAACAAAACAGCCATGTTTGAAAGTGACATTTAATCGAGGGATAGTCAAAGTGGCAAGTCAGAAAAAGATTTGACAGAATCAGTCAGAGATAAAATATTCCCAACTCTCATAAGAACAGCATAGGAAAGAGAGGCTACTCAAGAGCAGTCTAGGGAGAGAAGGGGTAGTATGAAATGGCAGTTTTTCCAGGAAGGTTTTACAGAAACAGGCTAGACATAGGTAAAGTCAGAACAAGCTAGAAAATGAGGAGGAGGCTGATTAGAACATAGTATCAAAGTTAGTATGAGACCAAGCAGAGCAATTCAGTCAGAAGTTGAGAGAAGCTGAATTGAAAGATTAGACTGCACAGTGGTTAGAACATTCCAGGCCTACATCCAGGGATAGATAGAACAGAGAATGTTCTAGGCTCAACCTGACTGTGTATACTGTTAAGTCATCAAAGGAAATAAAAGTGGCAATTTACAAACCACCTTCTGAAATTGCTGCATTGTAATACAAATGAGATTTGAAAAAAAACGTGATAGCTCTGTTAGGTTTTTATTCTTAAGGGACTTCACTAGGTATGTTTGGAGTATTTATTACCCATAAAGCTTAACTGAGTATCTATGTTGAATGACAAGTGAATGAACCATTCCCTCATGCCCTGCTAAATCATGTGGATGATCTTTCCATCAAGAATTGTCCCCAGTTTCAGCTGCCGAGTGTGATTTGAATCATAAATATTTCCCCAAAGACATGGAAGTCTTGGCTTCTAGAGCAGCAGTAGTCAGAGACAGGTCCTTTGTCATGTGTTTTGGCTCCGACCCAATCAATAGATTGACTCTCTAGTAAGTTTATAGTTCAGTGGGCTACTTGCAGGTGGTAGAGACTTTAAGAGGTAAGGACTATTTGGATGAGCATAGGTTGTTATTGAAGGTTAGACCTTGGAGTTTCTATTTTCTCCCCCACCTTTCTGTCCCTCCCTCTTTTGTTGTTCTCTTTATCTCCTTCTTTGGGGTTGCCAGTAGGTGAATAGCTTTGGCCAAAACATTCTCTGTCATGATATTCTGCACCATAGCAATAAGAGAACTAAGTCACCGTAGACTCATACCTCTGAAGCATGAGCCAAAATAAATTTTTCTCTTTTGATTTGACCGTTTCAGGTATTTTGTTGGAGCATTAGAATTCGGATTAGAGTACCTGTCTGACTAAGACAGAAACCATGTGAATGGGAAAGACCTTCTTTGTAGCATACATCATAAATGTCATTGTCACTTCCATTTTTAGTTTTCCCCAGGCACAACAAGTCCCTTAGGATGCTATCTAATACCAAGTAGTTCTTCCTCAAAATGTTTATGTATATGAGCAGTACTAAATGAACTAAGGTTGTGTTTCTGTGCTTATTTGCACATACACATCAATAATAATAAAAGAAAAAGAGGCCATATATTGGAGAGGGATTGGGAACATGGGAAGGTCTAGAGAGAATAATATAAACACAGCACACATATGTGAAATTTAAAAAGTGGACCTGAATCTTATAAAATGAACTATGTCTTATTGGAATATTCTATTTTATGAATGACTTTAAAATTTTTGGGAATATGAGTGTTATCTATAGTTTCATTAAAAGTAAGATGGATGGTTAATATTTTGCATATTCCAAGCGGATCAATGGAATAGGATTGAAGACCCAGAAATGAACCAACACACCTATGGTCACTTGGTCTTCGATAAAGGAGCTGAAAGCATCCAGTGGAAAAAAGATAGTCTTTTCAACAAATGGTGCTGGTTCAACTGGAGGTCAGCATGCAGAAGAATGCGCATCAATCCATTCTTAACTCCTTGTACCAAGCTCAACTCCAAATGCATCAAGGACCTCCACATAAAACCTGACACACTGAAACTAATCGAAAAGAAACTGGGGAAGACCCTGGAGGACATGGGCACAGGGGAAAAGTTCCTGAATAGAACACCAATAGCTTATGCTCTAAGATCAAGAATTGACAAATGGGACCTCATAAAACTACAAAGTTTCTGTAAGGCAAAGGACACCGTCAAAAGGACAAAACGTCAACCAACAGATTAGGAAAGGATCTTCACCAACCCTAAATCCGACAGAGGGCTAATATCTAATATATACAAAGAACTCAAGAAAGTAGAACCCAGAGAACCAAATAACCCCATTAAAAATGGGGTACGGAGCTCAACAAAGAATTTTCACATGAAGAACTTCGGAGAGCTGAGAAACACCTTAAGAAATGTTCAACATCTTTAATCATTAGGGAAATGCAAATCAAAACAACCCTGAGATTTCACCTCACACCAGTCAGAATGGCTAAGGTAAAAAACTCAGGAGACAGCAGGTGTTGGCAAAGATGTGGAGAAAGAGGAACACTCCTCCACTGCTGGTGGGATTGCAAGATGGTGCAACCACTATGGAAATCAGTCTGGCAGTTCCTCAGAAAACTGGGCATGACACTTCCTGAGGACCCTGTTATACCACTACTGGGCATATATCCAGAGGATTCTTCAGCATGCAATAAGGACATATGCTCCACTATGTTCATAGCAGCCCTATTTGTAGTAGCCAGAAGCTGGAAAGAACCTAGGTGTCCTTTAACGGAGGAATGGATACAAAAAATGTGGTATATTTACACAATGGAGTACTATTCAGCCATTAGAAACAATGAATTCATGAAATTCTTAGGCAAATGGATGGAGCTGGAGAACATCATACTAAGTGAGGTAACCCAGTCTCAAAAGATCAATCATGGTATGCCCTCACTGATAAGTGGATATTAGCCTAGAAACTTTGAATACCCAGGACATAATCCACAAATTAAATGTTGTTCAAAAAGAATGGAGGAGTGACCCCTGGTTCTGGAAAGACTCAGTGCAAGAGTATAGGGGAATTCCAGAACAGGGAAGTGGGAAGGGGTGGATGGAAGAGTAGGGGGAGGGAAGAGGGCTAATGGGACTTCGGGGGAGTGGGGACCCAGAAAAGGGGAAGTCATTTGCAATGTAAATAAAAAAATAAATAAAAATACAAAAAAATATTTTGCATATTCAGGTAGACTCTTATGAAACATTACTTCTCCCTTAGTGTAATATCTACATCTTGTAACATGTAAATAGTACATATTCTTTTATACATAAAATTTCAGCTTTAAGTTTTATATACATAAGTTTCTTTTGCTTGATTCTTTATGAAAAAAGTATAGTATGTTTCCAATATATCAAAAGGGCTTAGATTATCCTAAAATTTACCTTAGAAAACAATAGTTTTTTTGTTTTGTTTTGTTTTGTTTTGTTTGAGACAGGGTTTCTCTGTGTAGCCCTGTCTGTCCTGGAACTCACTCTGTAGACCAGGTTCGTCTCCGAACTCAGAAATCCGCCTGCCTCTGCCATCTAGCACCTTTCTTTGATGCTTTAAGAATAGCTTAGGGCTACTGATTCAGAGCAAGTAATACTAGTTTGCTTATTTTGTTTCAATTTCATGATGAGTACTAAGAATTTTGCTGAATTTTTATTTTCTGGCAAGTTTTCATTGGGAATTGGATTCTTGTTCACAAGATTCTTGAACATGAAATATGCCTTATGAGTTATTTTCTTTAGCCATGTTTAAGAAACACAATTTTATGCATAAAACTAGTAAAAATTTTTGATAAGTCAGTATTTATAGAGCTTTCTACCTCTTTGGTACATTTCCACAAAATATATTCTATCATTGAAACTATATAATAAGCAAAGAAAAATAGGTAACCAGAAGTTCTGCTTTGTTTTTGTGTCCTGAATGAACTGAAACTAGACATTTTTCCCTCAAGAAGTCATTACCTCAGAGAATGCATGAATGAAAATCTGCTGCAAAATAACAGAAAAATGTGTGAAAGTTTTGATGAAATCAATGGGGTTATGGTTTGATTTTGAAATATTCCCCACCCAAAGACTCATGTATTCCAGCTAGTGGCACACTGAAGTGTTGTTGGACCATGAGGGCACTGACTTTACCTGTGGATTAATCCTTTGATGAGTTCATACTAATTGGAATATTAGGAAGTGGAGCCTGTGTAGAGAAAGCAGGTTAATATACAATGTGCCTTTGAAGGTTATATCATAGCCCAGTCTCTTATCCATTTCTCTGATTCATGGTTACGAACAGTGCCTCTTGGTCATACAGGTCTGTTATGTCCTGTCTGATTTGCTACATGCCTGATAGCAATGGGACTAGCTGATCATTGCCTAAAACGAGCCAAAATAAATACTTCATCCTGGTAAGCTGTTTTCTCAGCTAATTTATTATAGAAGTGAATGTGACTCGTACAGATAGATACACTATATAGCACAGGTCGAATGAACTAATGAAGTGTAAAAGTAATCTGTTGAAGAAATTGGAGAACTGCCCAGTGATGATTACTGTAAAATTAGTAGCCTGACAGTAGGCAGTTGTGTTTTTCCCTGGGTGCACTTGATGCATATTATAGAGGTTTCAGTAAACAATGATAGAAATACATTGGTTAGACATGGAAAAGAAATTTAATGTCAGAAAACCAGTAAAGCTTTTGTTAGTCTCAAGAAAATATAGTGACCAACCTGGAGATTAATTACAGGAATAAAAGATGCTTTGTTCTCAAACCGTTTTTCAAATTTAGATAGTAGGCATCCAAAGAAGCTAAAATGATTGAGCAAGTATGAAACGTGGAATTGTTCTTGGTAGTCTCAGTAATGGATGAGAATAACAATTAGGGCTTAATTTAAGACTTTTCTAGAGTGAAAATTCTTGCAAAAATACCATGTGTTCAGACTGGACTCTTACAAAGTAGAAACCCAGCCTCGTTTCAGTTTGATCAGTTAAAACTTAAATGTCATGAGGAAAATAGAAAATGGAGATAAACTAGAAGGAGACCCAAATGTTGAAATTAGCAAATGACTTTGCAATAATTGTGACTCATAAGTTGACGAAATCGACAAGAAGAGACCGTATAGACCACCAGTCCATGAACTTATAGCTCCTGTAGTTGCCTACATAAGACCTATACTAGATCAAGCCAGCCAGCATTATAGTATAGATTGAGAAGGGGTTCACAAGAGTCACCCCTCTGAGAAGCTATGGGGCAGTGTATGACTTCTGGGAAGGTAGAATTGCTTTTCTTTAAGGGTGTGGTTCCTGGTAGGCCAACTACACTCCAGTGTACCATACACCAAGGATACAGGGCAGCACAAATTGGTGTTGATGGATGGTAATGTTTTAAAAAATTCAGGAAGTATGAGAAAGTTATGGAGGTAAGGGCAGATCTAGAAGGAATTGGAGTAGGAGTTTCTCGGTAGATATGATCAAAATACATGTATTTGTGGATTCATGGGTCATGAGACAGAAGACAGAAACTTCAGGAGGTAGGGCATGATTGGAAGAACTAGATCATTTGGGGTGGATCCCTGAAGGGCATGACTTTGGTCCTCAGCTCCCTCTCAGCTTTGTCTGTTTTGGACACCATGAGGTTTGTAGTTTTATTCTATTACGTGCTCTCACCTTGATATGCTACGTTACCACAGGCCCCCAAACAGTGGTGCTAAAGCCATGAAGCAAAGATCACTCTTTCCCTCTGAGATCAGTTATCTCAGTTCCTTTTATGTGGCAATGGAAATCTGACCAACAATACGTATTGTAAACACCAGGAATGAATTGTGTGGCTCCAATAGTGTAAGGTGAAGGAAGCATTAGTAGGCATTTGAAGAGGTGAAATGGTCTACTTACTATGAGCAATGGGATTGAAATCCAGAAAGCTATGAAACCACACATCTTTAAATAGTCACAATCACAGCACATATTTATTGAAATATAGTTAGTAACACAATAATCCATGGTCATATTGGAAGGCAAAATCATCTACCTAAATACTCAATAAAAAGTAACAAAGTCAAAGATTTGAATCAACAAAAGTGACCTAGTTGAGGGTGTTTGGTTTGTTTAACACACAGATATTGTGGATCTCTAGCAGTGGCGTGTGGCGGTGAGATGTCTGACAGGAAATTCTCAGCTCCCAGGCATGGGTCCTTGGGCTTCTTGCCTCAAAAGCGCAGCAGCCGGCATTGTGGGAAGGTGAAGAGTTTTCCCAAGGATGACCCTTCCAAGCCTGTGCACCTCACAGCCTTTCTGGGCTACAAGGCTGGCATGACCACATCGTCCGGGAAGTTGACAGGCCAGGATCTAAGGTGAACATGAAAGAAGTCATGGAGGCTATGACCATTGTGGTAACCCCACCCATGGTGGTCATGGGCATTGTGGGATATGTTGAAACCCCACAAGGTCTCTGGACCTTCAAGACTGTATTTGCTGAGCATATCAGTGATGAGTGTAAAAGGCGATTCTATAAGAACTGGCACAAATCTAAGAAGAAGGCTTTCACCAAGTACTGTAAGAAATGGCAGAATGACACAGGAAAGAAGCAGCTGGAGAAGGACTTCAACAGCATGAAAAAGTACTGCCAGGTCACCTGCATCATTGCCCAAACTCAGATGCACCTGCTCCCTCTGCGGCAGAAGAAAGCACACCTGATGGAGATCCAGGTGAATGGGGGTGGAATGGGGTAGGGGGGCTGTGGCTGAGAAGCTGGACTGGGCCTGGGAGAGGCTGGAGCAGCAGGTGCCTGTGAACCAGGTGTTTGGGCAGGACAAGATGATTGACGTCATTGGCATGACAAAAGGCAGAGGGTACAAAGGGGTGCCCCGAAAGGCCCATGGAGGTCTGCGCAAGGTTGCCTCTGCTGGAGCCTGGCATCCTGCCCATGTAGCCTTCTCTGTGGCTCGAGCTGGGCAGAAAGGCTACCATCACTGAACAGAGATTAACAAGAAGATTTACAAGATTGGTCAAGGCTACCTCATCAAGGATGGTAAACTGATCAAGAGCAATGCATCTACTGACTATGACCTGTCTGACAAGAGCATCAATCCACTGTGTGGCTTTGTGCATTATGGTGAGGTTGCAGATGACTTCATCATGCTCAAAGGCTGTGTGGTGGGAACCAACAAGAGAGTGCTTACTCTTTGCAAGTCCTTGCTGGTCCAGACCAAATGTCTGGAGAAGATTGACCTGAAGTTCATTGACATCACCTCCAAGTTTGGCCATAGTTGTTTCCAGACCATGGAGCAGAAAAAAGCCTTCATGGGACCACTCAAGAAAGATCGCATTGCCAAGGAGGAAGGTGCTTGATTCCAGGATCACTTTGCACAGCTGCCAGGGTCTCGTCAATAAAATATTTCTAGTAACAACAACACAGATATTGTGATTCTAAGATGGTCTCAATATATTTATGTAGCTGAGGCTGGAATTAACTTCTAATCCTCTTGTCTCTGCCTTACAAGTCCTGAGATACAAGCATGTATCTCACTACATTCAAATAAGACCTATTTGAACCTGTACAAAACGTATATGATAAGAATCGAACCCTAATCCTTTTCATGTTATAATTAACATCCAGTGTGTTATCATAGAATGGATAAAATATTCAGAAGATTGAAATAATTAAGAATATTTAATTTTACCTCCAAGGATTTAATTTAGATGTCAGTACAAACAGGAAATTAAAAAGTCCCTAAGTACTGGAAATTAAAGCAACAACTCAAAAAAGAAATAATGGAAATGAGAAAATACTTAGCAAAAGATTGCATAGATGCTACACTTTATAATTTAAGTGAAGAGTACTGGTCTGTCTCATGAGAAAAACAAAAGGACTCAGAACTCTAATTTACATAAAGAGGAAAGCCTGATTGACCTTTGATGTTAGAGACCAGGTGATTCATCCCTGGCATGGAGGGATGTTGGAACCCCTTATCCTGTTGCCCCTCCCCCTGCTTCTATGAGTGTGCTCCCCCCATCCACTCCCACCTTCCTACCCTCACAATTGAGCCTTCAGAGGACCAAAGGCCTCTTCTCCCACTGATGCTCAACAAGGCCATCCTCTGCTACATGTGCAGTAGGAGCCATGGGACCCTCTATGTGTATTTGGTTGGTGGTTTGGAAGATCTGGTGGGGGGGTCTGGTTGGTTGATACTGTTGTTCTATTTATGAGGTTGCAAACCCCTTCAGCTCCTTCAGTCCATTCTCTAATTCCTCCATTGGGGACTCTATGCTCAGTCCAATGGTTGGCTGCTAGCATCTGCTCTGTGTTTCTTTAGGGGTTATGGGACTGTTTAGAAGGCCTATCTGATCCTGATTTAACTTTGGTATTTGGTGTCTGTTCAGAAAATGGTATTGTCCATTTCATCCAGACTTTCCAGTTGTGTTGAGTATAGGCTTTTGTAGTAGGATCTGATGATTTTTTTAATTTCCTCCGTTTCTGTTGTTATGTTTCCCTTTTCATTTCTGATTTTGTTAATTTGGATACTGTCTCTGTGTCCCTTGGTTAGTCTGGCTAGAGGTTTATCTATTTTGTTGATTTTCTCAAAGAACCAACTGATTTGGTTGATTTTTTTTGTATAGTTCTTTTTGTTTCTACTTGGTTGATTTCAGCCCTGAGTTTGATGATTTCCTGACTTCTACTCCTCTTGGGTGTATTAGCTTCTTTATGTTCTAGAGTTTTTAAGTGTGCTGTTAAGCTGCTAGTGTACGCTCTCTCCAGTTTCTTTTTGGAGGTACTCAGAGTGATGAGTTTTTCTCTTAGTTTTTCTCTGCTTTCATTGTGTCCCATAAATGTGGGTATGTTGTGCCTTCATTTTCATTAAATTTTAAAAAGTCTTTGATTTCTTTCCTTATTTCTTCCTTGACCAAGGTATTACTGAGCAGAACATTTTTCAGCTTCCATGTGTATGTGGGCTTTCTGTTGTTTTTGTTGCTATTGAAGATGACCCTTATTCTATAGTGATCTGACAGGAGGCATGGGATTAGTTCAATCTTCTTATATCTATTGAGGTCTGTTTTGTGACCAATTATATGGTCAGTTTTGTAGAAGGTACCCTGAGGTGCTGAGAAGAAGGTATATTCTTTTGATTTAGGATGAAATGTTCTATAGATATCTGTTAAATCCATTTGGTTCAAAATTTCTGTTAGTTTCACCGTGTCTCTGTTTAGTTTGTGCGTCCCTGATCTGTCCATTGATGAGAGTGGGTTGCTGATGTCACCCACAATTATTGTATGAGGTGCAAATGTGTGCTTTGGGCTTTAGTAAAGTTTCTTTTACGAATGAGGATGCCCTTGCGTTTGGAGTACAGATGTTCAGAATTGAAAGTTCTTGGTATATTTTTCCTTTGATGAGTATGTCCTTCCATGTCTTTTTTGATGACTTTTGGTTGAAAGTCAATTTTATCCAATATTAGAATGGCCACTCCAGCTTGTTTCCTGGAACCATTTGCTTGGAAAATTGTTTTCCAACCTTTTACTCTGAGGTAGGGTTTGTCTTAGACACTGAGGTCTGTTTCCTGTATGCAGCAAAATGCTGGGTACTATTTACATATCCAGTCTATTAGTCTATTTCTTTTTGTTGGGTAATTGAGACCATTGATATTAAGAGATATTCAGGAATAGTGACTGTTGCTTCTTGTTATTTTTATGCCATTTTTATGTTTGGTGGCTATCTTCTTTTGGGTTTGTTGAAAGAAGGTTACTATCCTGCTTTTTCTTGCCCTCCTTACATTGGTGTTTTCCATCTATTATCCTTTGTATGGCTAGATTTGTGAAAACATATTGTGTAAATTTGGTTTTATCATAGAATATCTTGGTTTCTCCATCTATGCTGAGAGTTTTGCTGCGTATAGTAGTCTGGGCTGTCACTTGTGTTCTTTTAGGGTCTGTATGAGATCTGCCCAGGATCTTCTAGCTTTCATGGTCTCTGGTGAGAAGTCTGGTGCAACTCTGATAGGTCTTTATTTATACATTACTTGGCCTTTTTCCCTTACTGCTTTATAATATTCTTTCTTTGATTAGGACATTTGGTGTTTTGATTATTATGTGATGGTAGGAATTTCTGTTCTGGTCCAGTTTGTTTGGAGTTCTGTGGGCTTCTTTTATGTTCATGGCATCTCTTTCTTTAGGTTAAGTAAGTTTTCTTCTATAATTTTGTTGAAGATATTTACTGGCCCTCTAAGTTGTAAATCTTCACTCTCTTCTATACCTATAATCCTTAGGTTTGGTCTTCTCATTGTGTCCTGGATTTCCTGGATGTTTGGGTTATAAGCTTTTTGCATTTTGCATTTTCTTTGACTGTTGAGTCAGTTCTTCCTATGGTATCTTCAGCACCTGAGATTCTTTCTTCTATCTTCTGTATTCTGTTGTTCATGTTTGCATCTATGACTCCTGATTTCTTCTCAAGGTTTTCTATCTCCAAAGTTGTCTCCCTTTGTGATTTCTTTGTTGTTTCTACTTCTGTTTTTAGATCCTGGATGGTTTTGTTCAGTTCCTTCACTTGTTAGTTTGTGTTTTTCTGCAATTCTTTAAGGGATATTTGTGTTTCCTATTTAAGGGCTTCTACCTGTTGAATCATGCTCTCCTATATTTCCTTATAAAGGAGTTATTTATTCCCCTCTTGAAATCTCTAACAGCTTCATGAGAAGTGATTTTAAATCCAGATCTTGCTTTTCTGGTGTGTCTGAGTATCCAGGACTTGCTGTTATGGGAGAACTTGGCTGAGATGATGCCATGTTGCCTTGGTTTTTGTTGGTAATTTTCTTGCATTTGCCTTTTGTCATCTGGTTATCTTTGGTGTTAGCTGGTATTGCTGTCTCTGATGGTGGCTTGTCTGTCATGCAAGCTTCTGTATCTGTGCTCCTGGGAGACCAGTTATCTCTGTGTACACATGTATGTATGTACTCCTGTGAGACCTGCTCTCTTGTGGTTGTTTTTGGGTATTTAGCTCTGTGGCCCTGATCAGTTCTGGGTACAGGCAGAAATCAGAAGTCTTCTGTCCCAGGCTGCTCTTAGGTTCTCTTGTCCTCAGGGTTTCTGGCTGCTTCCTCTGAGCAGCAGGGGTGGTCACACCTGTGCTGACTGTCCTCTCTGCACTCCTCAGTGGTTAGCTACCTCCTCACACCACTTGGATATGATGCACTGTGGCAGACGATGGTCCCAAGCTGGAGACAGAAACTGGAGGGCTTCTGCCAGAGGTTTCTGGATGCAATCCTCTGAGCAGCAGGGCAGGTCCCACCTGTGCTGACTGTCCTCTCTGCGATGCTGGGTGGTTAGCTACCTCCCTGCACCACTTTGATATGATGCACTGTGGTAGAGGATGGTCCCAAGCTGGGGACAGAAACTGGAGGGCTTCTGCCAGAGGTTTCTGGACAGGATCCTCTGAGCAGCAGGGCAGGTCCCACCTGTGCTGGCTGTCATCTCTGCACCACTGGGCGGTTAGCTGCCTTCCTCTGCCAGAGGTTTCTGGACAGGATCCTCTGAGCAGCAGGGCAGGTCCCACTTGTGCTGACTGTCCTCTCTGCACTGCTGGCTGGTTAGTTACCTTCCTGAGCCACTTGGATATGGAGTGCTGTGACAGAGGGTAGTCCCAATGCAGACCAAGCTTTTAAGGCTTTTTGTATGACAATTTTATACCCAAAGTATAACATCCACCTTTAGGTGGAGGGGTCAAAGTATAACCCAGAAGAATCCAATGTGAACTAGATTAGCACGGCAGACACTGAATGTAGCAGGTTTACATCTGGCATCTAGAACATACAGTGTAATGATGTGAATGCCAATGTACTTGGCCAGCCTCCTCCCTGTAGTATAATCATTTTTTTGTTATTCTGTCTGTCTATCTGTCTGTCTCTCTCTCTCACACACACATACACACACACACACACACACACACACACACACACACACACACACACAAAATAATGTTAAGGAAGTAAGATATCTACTAGCTTCTACTACTTGCAAGTGCATCACAAGGACTTCATGTTTTCATCACAAGTCCTTCTCTTAATGAGCAGCTGTTTCATGTGTAACCCAAAGTATGGCTTCCTTATGTTTTGGAGAGAGAGAGAGAGAGAGAGAGAGAGAGAGAGAGAGAGAGAGAGAGAGAGAGAGCAGGACACAGAATAAACACAGAGAGTGACACAAACAGAGATACAGAGACAGACAGACAGACAGATACACAGAGAGAAAAAGAGAGAGAGAAAGAGAGAGAGAGAGAAAGAGAGAGAGAGAGAGAGAGAGAGAGAGAGAGAGAGAGAGAGAGAGAGAGAGAGAGGAGGATGGACTCCTTTAATGACAGGCAGGCACAGGACAATGAATGTTTGGCTAGAGATGTCCTGTCTGAAGGACTGACAGATCCTTGTGTGAAGAATGGGGTCTGCCTGTAGTGTGTAAGAAACTCTGAAGACTGTATTTGAGACCCAGAAGCTGACATACTCCCTGGTTTGTATTTCAGCTTCAGTAGAAATCAGGACCCTGAGGGATGTGTTTCATTGACAAAATTGAGAGTCCCCCCCCCCATTCTTTCATCTTCCTTCTTCTCTCCTTTTTATTAAAAGAATAAACAATTATTTTATTTCTCAGTGATTTATATGTTGAACAAATCTACAGTATTGCTTTATGGATATATTTCTGTATTTTGAAGTTACTTTTAATATCTTAAGATCAAGTTGGGTTTCTTGAACTTGAGGCATTTAATTTAGTGTGTAAGAGACCAAGTTTGTTTTGTACAACACTAATGAAGGAAGTTTCAATTCCTATCTTTAACCTGGTGCACTGAACAAAACATTTTATCATTCTAATTTCATCCACAATTTATGATTCCTGCTGTAAAAACAGAAAGATGATGTTTATTAAAAGACTTACGAGCCAGATGTCATGGTGCATGCCTGTAATCCTAGCCATGGCGACGCAGAGGCAGGAGGTCATAGTTTGAGGCCAGGCTGAAGAGTGAGCTGCTCTTCCATACCCTGAAGGATGAGTGATGGTAGGCGGTTAAAAACTATTAATTCAATGTATTCTTTGAAATTTCATACCTTTGTATATTTTGATTACGTCCATCCACATTAATTTCCTCATATTCCCTACCTACTATCCCCTACTCTACCTCTTTATAACTTAACGTCCTTCTTTTTTGCTGTTATTACTAACCTCCTGAGTCTAATTAGAGCTGGCATATGTGGATGGGGTGGGGCCATCTACTGGGGCATGGTCCATCGGAGGACAGGCTTTTATCTGTTTTGTTTTTTAATCAGTTTTTTCATTTATTTACATTTCAAATGTTATCCCCTCCCTAGCTTCCCCTCTGCAACTCCCCTATAACATGCTCCCTCCCCTTGCTTCTATAAGGATACTCCCCCACCCACCCCCTCCCACCTCAGCACCCTAGCATTCCCCTATACTGGGGCATTGAGTCTCCACAGGACCAAGAGCCTCTCCTCCTATTGATGTCAGACAAGGCCTTCCTCTGCTACATATGCATCTGGAGCCATGGGTCCCTCCATGTGTACTCTCTGGTGGGTGGTTTAGTCCCTGGGAGCTCTGGGGAGAGGGGCCTGGTTGGTTGATATTGTTGTGCTTCCTATGGTTTTTTTGCAAACCCCTTCAGTTCCTTCAGTCCTTTCCCTGAATCCTCCACTGGGGTCCCTGTGCTCAGTCTAATGGTTGGCTGTGAGCATCTGCATCTGTATTGGTCAGGCCCTAGCAGAGTCTCTCAGGGGGCAGCCTTACTAGGTTCCTGTCAGCAAGTGCTTCCTGGCATCAACCGTAGTGTCTGGGTTTGGTGTCTGCAGATGGGATGGATTCACCAGATGGGGCGGTCTCTGGATGGCCTTTTCTTCAGTTTCTGTTCTATTCTTTGCCCCTGCATTTCCTTTAGACAGGACCAATTCTGTTTTAATATTTTTGACACGGATGGATGGCCCCATCCCTCAAACAGGGGCCTAATCTCTGGATATGGTCTCTACAAGATTTGTCTCTCCTTTGTGGGTATTTCGGCTAATGTCATGCCTGTTGGATCCTGGAAGCCTCTTGCTTTCCTGGTGTCTGGGATTTTCTAGTGGTAACACTCAGATCCCAGCCCCCACTGCTACACACCTCCATTCATTTCCTGACCCTCCCCCATCTCCTCCCATACCTGATCCTGCCCCGCCCCCCATTTCCTCTCCTTCCCAGGTTCCTTCCTCCCTCTACCTCCTGTGATTATCTTTCCCCCTTCTAAGTAGGACTGAAGCATTCATACTTTAACCTTCCTTCTTCCTGAGTTTCATATGGTCTGTGAGTTATATTGTGAGTATTCTGAGCTTTTTGTCTAATATCCACTTATCAGCGAGAACATACCATGTGTGTTCTTTTGTGAGTGGGTTATCTCACAGGATGATATTTTCTAGTTCCATCCATCTGCCTGCGAATTTCATAAAAACATTGTTTTTAGTTAGGGCTGGTATGAACATAGTGGAGCATGTGTCCTTATTGCATGCTGGGGAATCCTCTGGGTATATGCCCAGGAGTGGTATTGCAGGGTCCTCTGGAAGTGTCATGTCCAGTTTTCTGCTTTACCTTTTCAAGTCTCCTGCGGTTTTGTGTTGAATGTGTACCTGTTGTGGCAGGTGTCTCATTTGGTTTATTTGAGGATTTTCTTGTTGATCTGTCTTGTCTTGTGTGATCAATACCCAGTTCAAGTCTGCTTCCTTTCTTTCTACTTTGTGCTCTGATGGTTGGCTTCTTCTTATTACTCTGGTGCTAGTGTTTTTCTCTGGAGTTTCTGTGTATCTGGTCACCATCTGTGTGAATTTCTCAAGCTCTTTTATTTTGTTTCTGTTTTCCCTTTGAAATAGTGTACTTTTCTTTTTCTTTGTTTCTCTCTGTTTCTTTGTTTTTCTCTTTGTTCCTTTCTATGCTTCTCTTTCTTTGTTTCTTTCCTTTTATTTCCTATGCAGGGTTTCTCTGTATAGCCCTGGTCTACAGAGGCTATTTTTTCTTATTCTGGCCCTTCATCAGAGTATACAGACATGGTTTTTAGTTGGCCGTTTTACCAGGAAGTCTTGTATTTACACACTTTATAGTTGATAGATTTTTGGCATTCAGCAACAGGTGAACTTTTTATGACATTGACTAATTATCTTAATACACCCAACTTATTTGTTGATCACAGGTGAATGGTTTCCCAACTATTTCTAATCTTTCATTTGTAGACACACTATTGTCTAAAGATGGCCAAGAGGACAAATAAATATTCACAATCATCCTTTTTTTAATTTTTGAAAAGATTGAAATTATAATATAGTTACATAAATTTCCTTTTTCTTGCTTCCAGCCCCTCCCATATACCCTTCCTTACTCCCTTTCAAATTCATGTAAAAACACAATCATTACTTTTATTTTTGGTGGTTCCTTAAAATAACATGCAATGTAATCAAGAATTTGTTTTCTATATTTCTGTGGTAAATAACATCCTGATAGCAGGCAAAGCAACATAAACATGTCTATGATATGAGGAAGAGATACATTTATTAGACAAAGGGCTATAAATTATAGCTTCCTTAAATATAAAAATCTACTTTTCATATGTGTGAGTATTTTGCCTGTGTGTAAGTCTGTGTACCACATATGTTAAGTTCCCTCAGATGCCAGAAAAGGGTGAAAGGGTATATCTCCTGGGACTGTAGTGATAGACTGCTGTGAGCTGCCACGTGGGTTCTGGAAATCAAACTTGGGTTGTCTGGAAGAACAACCAGTGTTCTTAACCACTGAGCTGTATCTCCAGCCAAGCTTCTATTGTCTGAGAATTGTATTACTCATAGACAATATGAAAAGTTATAAGCATATATAATCTAATTTTATTCTCCATCACTAATCAGTAGTGATATCCTCACTTATGAGAAAAAACTTGGGGCAAATATATCAGTTAAGTAACTGCATGACATATAGAACATGGTTCATAAGCTGTAATATTAAAATTCAAGTCTATATCTGTTTCTTTTAACACTGTGCTTTAAAGTCTGTAATATGTATGTATGCATATTACAGATGTTCATATTTATGTGTATCAGAATATATAGAAGTTGTCCCCATTAGCAGTTTATCTTTTCATGTAGGAAAGAGATATTCAGGAGGCGGAGCCTTTCTTCAAGGGTTTTTGACAGTGGGGTGGATGACCATACCATGTTTAAACAATAGAGAAGACCATCAGAGAATGAAAACAGGGACAGCTTCACAGTGAATTCTCTTAGGAATAGTCATTCCTTATTGCCTCTCCTCTTGTCAATTGCTCTCTGTTGCTGTGACAAAATACTTCAGGAGGCAACAAAAAATGAGAACAAATGCATTTCAGTTCACAATTTAAGTCCGTAGTGGTTTGGTCCCATGGCTTCTAGGCATGTTGTGAAGGACAATATCATATCATGTCAGAATGGTGTGATGGTGTGTCAGGGAGCAGAACTGTTTTCCCCATGGTGGAAGAGAGAGAGAGGGGAGGGGAGAGAGAGAGAGAGAATATGTGTGAAATGTCTGAGAGAGAACACCAAGGACAAGATTTACTTTTCAAGTTTATGTCCCCTGAGACCTCCAACTAGACTATACCTCTTATTAATACTATCCAATATGAATCCATCAATGTATAAATTTATTGATTAGATCAGAACCCTTGTCTTTCAGTTACATCTCTTTGCAGTATTCTGCCCCTGGGAACCAGGTTTCCATGACGCAGCACATTTGTTTCCCTGGTAGCTTCTTTCACATTAAGTTTTTCTTTTGGGGGGCGCGGCTTCAGGATCATTGAACTTCTTTTCTTGATTTGCTCCTCTGCACCTGCGCCTTCAGAGTTAACTGTCCTCACTAACTACCATGATTCAGCATTTGTGGGTTTGGCTAACACAGCATGAGCAGGGAAGTGAATATTGATTCATAGGTGTTCCCATGGAATTGTTTGTGGAAATGTTCACAAAGTTCTCATGGAGTGGGGTGAGATGCCTGGGGTTTGAGGGCAGCGTGTGGAATCCTCATTCCACAAAGAACAGAACAAGGAAACAGCCTGGTCATGCTTTGACACAAACCTTGTATGGTAACATTTGGTACCATGAATACTGTCTGAGTTTACTTAGTCTCAAATGCCTCGTATGAGCATCAAATAGTTAAATGTATTCTTAAACCTCGCACATGAAGATTTGTCTTGTGACTCTATATGCCATATTTTCTTTGTTCAGTGGTAATTCCTGGGCCAGGCTCCAGAGCACTGTTTGAAACATCAGACATATTTTTTGCAACTTGGCATGCTATAAAATAATGATGTTGGGGTTGTCTCAAAGCTTCGACTTCCTGCTGATAACAGGAAAAGCATCAACTCATAGAAACTCCCCATTTGCTTAGTGTCTCAGTCTTATATTGAGCAGTAGGTGTTTTATAATCTCTGTGTGGGCACTAATGTTCAAAAGCATGCTATTTAGTGTGTAACAAGCTAAACCCTTAAAGATTTTCACCACCATAAGCAAGCATGCCCAAAGTTATAATTGGCTGTTATTCTGTGAAGTACCTGAGAGCCCATACCACTCCTCAGTGTGCCACCAATTTCAGCTCTTACAGTATGCTTTCTCTCTGTACTGGAGTCTAAGATGTATGCTAATGAGAACACAGAACAAGATCACCATTTTCAATAATGCTTTAAATACTGTGTTTTAAACATAGTGCAGCACATTCCACATTCTCAATGTCCTGGTTAAAGGCATCGACGGAGAAGAATAGAAACTACTTATATTCTATAATTCTGAGACTTGCATTATTTCATTTCTAGTGTGCATGTGCAGGATGGCAGGAACAAGATGAGGAGGAAGGAGCGCTTGGGAAAACGGTACTCACAGGCCAATGCTCACCCGTGCAGCCTGGAGGGCACAGCCGACTACTGAGCGATTGTAAGTTCTACAGATGCTGACGACACTGTCCTTTCTGACCCTCACCATTGAGGATTTGTTTTAAAACAAATATAGAAAGAAGACAGTGCTTTCACTCTTCAGTGTTCTTGTAAGCTTTCTGATAGGCAGTGAAGTTTTAATAACTAAATGCCAGTTTTGAAAAGAATTGACAGTCAGTTTTCAGCCATGTTGGCACTGCACTGGAGGTACCAGATGCTTCAGTGGGAAGTCATAGGCCAGGAGGACTTTATCTAAAGATGTCACTCACAGCTTGCGCTTATTTTGACAGAAGGTGCTTTATTTTCTTTCTTTTTAGACTCGAGTTTACCATGCTGATATGCTCAGGACATTTATAGAATGCATGGTATCTTACCTCATAAGGTCCTCATGTGTACCCTGGAAAAGATTTCTCATTACCAAAGTACAGTGATATATCTAATAAAAGTTAGCAGGAACCACGTGTTATTTAATCCCACTCACCCCTTATTCAAATTCCTAACAATGACCCTGAAATGTCCTTTCTCCGGCTCCTTGTTCATAACAGGAACTGATTATATTTAGACCTTAGTCATAAAGTTTTTCTTCCCTCAGATTATTTAGGCTAGTTCAAATCTACTCTATTCTGCTTCTGCCTCTTGAATGCTGGAATTACAGGTATGTGCTACCATTCCTGCCTTTGCTCAAGTAATTGTTATTATATTGTTACAATAGTTCTGACTTTCAGAAAAGAGGTCATTTGTTCTGGGGAATATCTTATTTTCTCTGTATTTACCATGCATGCCTGTGGAAATACTTTGGGAAGAGTGTGCACTAGATGATCTCATGTACTCCATACTGTGTTATATCATGAGATTCATAATATACTCATTTCCCAGCATTTGCATCAGTACAAGTGTGCCTACTTAGTCTTTCCTGTTGCCTGTGATGTTACATGTTCCCCTTGGTGACAGAAACTAATCTGTGCTCTGTAATATACAGTGTCTGATGCCTTATTTATGAACCTGATATCACTCAGCAATTCCTAATCTGTTGATGTCATTAAGGTCTATGCAGCAAAGAAAATTTACTAACTCTATACTTCCATATATAGCATCTAGCCTTTTTGCTAAAACATAGAGCTTTTTTCAAACTGATGTTCTTTGCTTTCCTTAAGATGCATTTTCTACCAGACAACTCAATCCTTCCCATAACTTAGCAGTCGGTTTTCCAATAAGTTATTTGTTTAATTAGTACCATAAATGTCGACAAATGAGGTATTCTAGGTTTCTTTTTGAGCATATCATTAAGGAGGGCATGCTAACTTCTTTTTTGTTGTTTTGTCAGTTTAATGTGTTTATTAAATGAGTATTAATAGTTTTCACTCCCATTCTGATATCTCATCCCCGTAAGCCTTATCTCCTGAGTCTGACCCCTGGCACTGACAGGGTAGAAGGAAAAAAATGGATTTCCACAGCTTGTTCTCTGACCTATACATGTACTATGTACTTGACCACACACACACACACACACACACACACACACACAATTTAAAAGCCCAAAGGTACAGTTACTCAGGTCCTAAGCTAACAACTTGGAAGAAAACCCAAAGCTTTGGCTCTTCTTGACCATTTCTGGGTAACAAATTAAAAAAAAAGACAGAGACAAACATAGAAGGTTTGGCAACTGAGAAGACACACACTCTTACTTGTATGAGTGAGTGTCCATTCTAAAATGGCTTCTTAAAGCCACCCAGCCTGAGGCAGGATGACTATCAGTTGTTATTAACAGAGAGAGTTACAAAGATTGCACCTGTTCTGGGGTGTGCTTGCGTGTGTTATAATGAGACAGTTTTAACAGGGATGTGCTTCTTGCATTGTGTTTGGCTTGAGTCTATTTTGGGAAAGAGAACAATGCCACTGCTCTTCGCTGAGTTTACAGTCACGCTGAGCTTGCAAAGAGAACACAGACTAAAGTTGTTGAATGAGCTTAACAGGTAGTTAAAAGCAAATACAAGCTTGCAACCCCACAAGCAGTGGAGGAGTGTTCCTCTTTCTCCACATCCTCGCCACCAACTGCTGTCTCCTGAGTTTTTGATCTTAGCCATTCTGACTGGTGTGAGGTGAAATCTCAGGGTTGTTTTGATTTACATTTCCCTAATGTCTAATGATGTTGAACATGGCACTTCTGGAGGACCTTGCTATACCACTCCTGGGCATATACCCAGAGGATTTCCCAGCATGTAATAAGGACACATGCTCCACTATGTTTATAGTGGCCTTATTTATAATAGCCAGAAGCTGGAAAGAACCCAGATGTCCCTCAATGGAGGAATGGATACAGAAAATGTGGTATATTTACACAATGGAATACTACTCAGCATTTAAAAACAATGAATTCATGAAATTCTTAGGCAAATGGTTGGATCTGGAAAGTATCATCCTAAGTGAGGTAACCCAATCACAAAAGAATACACATGGAATGCAATCTCTGATAAGTGGATATTAGTCCAGAAGCTCTGAATACCCAAGACACAATCTATATATCAAATGATTCCCAAGAAGAAGGAAGGAGAGGGCCCTGGTCCTGGAAAGGCTAGATGCAGCATTGTAGGGGAGTACCAGGACAGAGAAGTGGGAGGGGGTTGATTACAGAACAGGCAGAGGGAAGAGGGTTTATGGGACTTATGGGGTAGGGGGAACCTAGAAAGGGGAAATCATTTGGAATTTAAATAAAGAATATAGAAAATAAAAAAAAAGAAGAATGGAAAGATAAATCTCTAGAATAAATTTTGTGTTATCTTTTAATATTAGTATTATAGAACCTTAGTTTCATTTTTGTATATTTTTATTCTTTGTTTCATTTTTATATACTGTCATTACAGTCATAGTTGCGCTGAAATTCATCATACTCCTGAATTAGCCTTCACAAAGTAGAACTATAGCTGTGCCAAAACAATTATCTCTAAAGGTTTAATTTTGAAAACATCCTCATATCTTTGTCCTTTTGTTGTTGTTGTTCTTGTTGTTATTTGTTGTTATTGTTTTAGTTGCTGCTGTAGCAGCTGTTGTTTTCCTGTCTTCTCAGTAGCATTCATAATTTGTAGCACAGATTTTTGGCAAGACCATTTTTTTTTTAACTTCACGAAATGTTTCTGGGGACACGCATTACAAAATATTTTTAATTAGTTTCATTTGCTCTGGATATTATAAAATAATTTATAATAATTTCAAAAACTCTATGACAGCACTTAGGCCTCTCTTCTGTAAGTCAGTCTGTTTGTTTCTATTCTCGTTGGTCAGGATTGGTATGGTTTGCTTGAACAACATTCCGTGTGTTCACCCTTGGACAAGGATCGTTTGGTCCTATTGAAGGAATATGAGTTTTTGCAGATGCCTCTCATCGTTAATAGAAGCCCCTGGGCATCTTAGAGAAGATGATGAAGTGCAAACGTTGCTTTCAGGAGCACGCATGCGCACCCCAGCAAAGTGCCTGACGCTGACAATGGCCGAACTTGGTTAAGCGCACAGAGCTGCTACAGTGCCTGCTGTCCACCGAGCAGCAGAAGGCGCAGCTTAGTGCGCAGGTGCATCACTTCCCGGAACTATGTTGGGATAAGTGTGGAGAAGCCAGGAAGTCTGCTAGATACCCCCTCCCCCCCCCCCGAAAACTGCCTCTCTAGCTGTGTGGATCTCTCGTTATTGACATTATATTTGCTATCACTGTTCGGTTTTCCCAGGTAGTACAGAGAGGAGGGCAGTAAGCCACACCTAAGAATGACAGAAGACCAAAAGACTTGGTACAAAGCAGATTTAATGGCCAGTGGTGAAAGGCTTGTCAACGTGTCAGGTTAGCATCAGGCAGTTACAAAGTCTGTTTGTATAAAAAAGGACCGAAGGAGCTGAAGGGGTTTGCAACCCCATAGGATGAACAACAATATCAACCAACCAGATCTCCTAGGGAATAAACCACCAACCAAAGAGAACACATGGAGGGACCCATGGCTCCAGCTGTATATGTAGCAGAGGATGGCCTTGTCTGGCACCAGTGGGAGAAGAGGCCCTTGGTCCCCTGAAGTTTCCATGCCTTAGTGTAGGGAAATGTGAGGGCCGGGAGTGGGTAGGTGGGTGGGAACACACCCTCATAGAAGCAGGAGGAGGGGGGATAGAATAGGGGTTTTTGCGGAGGGGAATCTGGAAATTTGTTTACATTTAAAAAGTAAACAAATAAAATATCCAATAAAAAGTAACAATGCGCAAAAAAAAAAATAATAATGCGCAAACACAAGGAAAGCGATTTATGTCAGGCTGCGTCATCTTTCTCTCTCCCAGAGTTTATTTGGATAAACTAACCCAAAGCAAGCCAAACAAACACAAAACTAACACCGCAGATTTAGAACCCATTTCCAGGTGCCTCAAGTTAACATCAAAATAACTAACTGCCAGTTACCTTTGAAAGGGCTGTGGATCCCTGTTACAGCTGTAGACCTTTACCCCCTTCTTTAAAATTAATTATTTTTATACACTCCATATTTTATTCCTCAACCCGCTAACCCCAGTCCACCTTCCAACTGTCCCATACCCCCTCCCCTTCCCCTGTCTCCATGTGGATGTCCCTACCCCCCACCCCACCCGACCTCTAACCTCCCTGGGGCCTCCAGTCTCTTGAGGGTTAGGTGCATCATTTCTGAATGAACACAGACCCAGCAGTCCTGACTGGATGTGTGCTAGGGGCTTCATATCAGCTGGTGCATGCTGCCTGTTTGGTTGTGCAGTGTTTGAGAGATCCCTGGGGGTCCAGATTAATTGAGGCTGCTGGTCCTCCTACAGGGCCACCCTCAGCTTCACTCAGCCTTCCCTAGTTCAACAACAGAGGTCAGCTGGTTGGGAGCCTATATCTGCATCCGATTCTTTTGGCTACTTGTTGGGTCTTCCCTTTTTGTGACTGTTCCACAGCCTCAGTAATAGTACCATGCCTTGGGGCCTCCCCTTGAGCTGGATCCCACCTTGGGCCTGTTGCTGGACCTTCTTTTCCTCGGGCTCCTCTCCATTTCCATAATCACACGGGTCCATGCAAGGGACTGTAGGTTCACCAGTCGTGGATGTCACCAATGTTTCCTTCTGCACAGATCTAGGGAACAGGGTAAGAACCACCTTGACTTTTACGCTTTACGGGATTTGTTGATGCAAGGAACAGAGTCCTCTTACTTGTCTGCCTGCTGTATACGAGTCAAACATTTCTTCTGCAAAGCCGCTCAGAGCTCTGGACTGCATGGGGTACAGCAGCAGATGTCAGCAGCTTGTACAATGCGCACCTTTCCTACGACCTTTGTTGCTGGGCTCTATCAACCTTGTGGGTCCATGCCATAATGACCCTTTTTCTTTTAAATCTCTGGTGGTAAGTTTTATTCAGTAATGAGTTATCTCAGAAATATTTGTAACAATAACATCCTGGGTTTTTTTTTTTTTTATGTGCATGTGGCATATGGCCTCTGTGTGTTTTCATGTTTGTGAGTATACGTGGATACAGGTGCCTATGGACCTGTAGATACATGTATTCATGTAGATACAAAGTTGACGTTGGGTACCTTCCTCTGTCGCTCTATGCTTTTAATTCATTGAGACAGGGTCTCTTGAGAAAATAGAGTTTACTGATTCTGATAGTTTAGTTAGCTGGTCAGCTTGCCCCAGAGATCCCTTGCCACTGCTTCCCAATGCTGAGTTTACAGGCAAGGTCACATCTGTCCAGCTTTTGTGTAAGTCCCGGGGTGGGGGGCAGATTCCAGGCATCATGCTACTGTGACAAGTACTCTACCCTGAATTATCTTAGGAAGTGTGAGTATGTGTTGTGAGTGTGAGAGAGTGTGTGAGAATGTGTGTGTGCATGAGAGTGTATATGTGAGAATGTGTGTGTGCATGAGAGTGTATACGTGAGAATGTGTGTGTGCATGAGAGTGTATATGTAAGAATGTGTGTGTGCATGAGAGTGTATACGTGAGAATGTGTGTGTGCATGAGAGTGTATATTTGAGAATGTGCGTGAGAGAGAGTATGAGAATGTGTGTATGTATGTGTGTTCCAGGATTATAAGCATAGAAGATGACACCTGGATCCTTTTACATGGGTTCTGCAGATCAAAAGCAGGTCTTCATGCTTTCAAGGGAAGCACTTTACAAAATCAGCTATCTCCCCAGACTTTTCATTTTTATTTTTTAATAGGATGAACTTATGTGTGTGTGTGTGTGTGTGTGTGCACAGACCAGAGAACAACTTTGCTGTCATTTATTAGGTACAACATCTTTTTATCTATTTTTATTTTTTATATTAATCTTGAGAGAGCATCTCACATTCACCCAGATCTTGCTAGTCTGACTAGGATGGCTGGTTGGTGAGCCTCCCTCCCGCCAGGGATCCGGGTGCCGTCTCTTCCCCAGTTCCAGGATTACAAGCATAGAAGATGACACCTGGATCCTTTTCACATGGGTTTTGCAGATCAAAAGCAGGTCTTCATGCTTGCAAGGGAAGCACTTTACAAAATCAGCTATCTCCCCAGACTTTTTATTTTTATTTTTTAATAGGATACTATATGGATACTATATGGAATGAACTTGAAGGTTTGTACATAGGGAATGTCGAAGGGAGACGTGACATTTCAGAGGAAAAAACCTGTTACACATGATACTGCTTCCTAATCTTGGAACATTAATGAACGTCCCCTAGGTAGCATGGAGGAACTAGTCTTTCAATCAGGTATGTTGATTTCTCTGCCGATTGTCTTACACATCATTCCTTTTCAAAGCCGCTGCTTCTATCAGCAGACTTTAAAAATGCTTTCCCTGTGTTCGCTTGATTCTTTAGCATATTCACGCAGCGTCAGAAGATTAAACAGGCTTCCATCTCAGCTTATTACCAGCCAGATACACATGCTCCTTGAGTGTTTATTTAATTCAAATTTTAATGCTTGCTTGTGACAAAAATCTTATTATGATACTGTATAATTATGTAGCAATACTTCAGTGATTCCTGCAGATCCTTGATTAATTCATTTTCGTGCATTTCTTGTCCTTCATCTAAAGTTCTAGTGTTCCTTAGAGATGAGTCATCTTTTTTCTCATGACAACAGGAATGGAAAGCAGAGAGCATTTTGCATCTTGGTGACTCCTTTGGCTACAGTGCACGTAACCAAGCTGGTAATTCCAAGAACCTTGCACTTATTTGGGAATAGTGTTTCTTAATTCTTTAAAAATAAAAACAAAAACTCTTGTCTCTGAAATGAATTCATTGTATCTCACAGCCAATAAATCTTCCTCTCGAGGTTTTGGTTATGAACCACATTAACTTCAAAAGGAAACATCTGTGGCATTTAAATTCTGCCTCTGGTCAGCATTAGAGGACAATTATACTTAACATCAAGTCTTAAGAATTAGATAAGCGATGACGATTAAGAATAAGGACCTTTAGGAATTGAAACTATGAAAGGTTTCTAAAGTAAAGTTTGCAATAACTAAATTTTTATTCCTTCATGGAAATTTTTTTAAAAGATTACATGTTTATTAAATCTTGAGTACAAAGCTGTATGATTGATGGTGTATGAATGTATATAAAATTTAATGTCATTATTCTAGATATAGGGGAGAGTTATCAATTATAAACCCTTCAAGAAACTTCTAGAGATCACTTATTTCCTAGACATGTATCCCAAGAAGGTCTGTTCATGCTTCTGGCGACACAGAAAAATATGGACACACTTTGACAGAAAGAGGAAACTCAGCATAGAGGTTTTGCCTTTTACAGCCTGTTGTGATGTTAAGCACAAGTCCCCAAGACCTGGAGTCTGCACATAGCCCTTGTGAGCTTGTCCCCAAGTTAATTCCGATTGGTGGATAAAGATGCCAAGAGCCAATATCTGGGCAGAAGAGACATAGGTGGGGTTGAAGTTTTGTGGACTTGGGTCAGAGAGAGAACCACAAAGAGGAGCAGGGGGAGGAGGAGGAGTAGGAAAAAGAGGAAGAGGAAGAAGAGGAGGGGAGGAGCGAGGAGCCTCCATGGGGTAGGAGAGGAGAAAGGAGAAGCTGCTGTAGGTAAAGGCCAAGAGGACATGGCCCTAAGGGCGGGCCAAGTGCACTAAGAGCAGCCAAGATGGAGCATAGTAGATAGTAAGTCATAACTCGGGGTTGTCCGTAGGGAAGTAGATTCTAACAGCATGGAGGGTAAGGGACTACCCAGCTTAAGGCTTAATAAGGCTGTGTGTGTGTGTGTGTGTGTGTGTATGTGTGTGTGTGTGTGTGTGTGTTTTATCCAGGAACTCAATGACCAAAGGCTGGGATTAAAATAATTTCTACTACACCTAGGAGTCAAGATGTTTTAATTATGCCAATCTCTAACACTTTCTTGACTTTTCCCGTTCTCTAGTAACTGCGAACACGAAGATATTTTTGTACCCTTCCAGGTTTGTTCCCTTTCGCTAATGCTAGGAGATGCCCTCACTTTTCTAAACAGTTGATGATGGGACCAGACATGTGCTAGAATCCAGCTTTCAGCCTCTAGCTGGGGAAGACACTATGGACTGAGAACACGCTCGGGACATGGTAAAGCCTCATAGATTCCAGGCCTAGGAAGGTCTTTTCCTTGTAGGAATTCAGTCCTTTGTCTCTTCAGCACGGCGCAACGTGACAGGGCTGTAAATTTTGGTATCACCTGCCTTTCTCAGATTTTTGAGAGCACTGTAGGAAAATCTCTCTCTGAAATAGACCTGCTTAGGATACAGGGTGCAAAAGTGTGTTTTAGCCTTTGTTATTCTTGAATCCCACAATGCTTAGGATCCTTTCTTAATGTTCTATTTAACCCAGACTCGGTCTCTGTGGGTCAGCAGGACTCTACTTAGCAGGCACCAGATCATGTTTTAGGTGCTCTATAAAAATAAACAAAAAGAAAATTCCCTGCTCTTGTAGAGCTCATATTATACAAAGAGAAGCAGCACTAGCTGAAAAGCAAAAAATGTTTTGTATGTTCCAAAGATGATCTGTTGGGTGGTAATGAGTACAAGGGAAGAAAATTCAAAAAGATGATCCAATATATAAACCTACATTAATTTTACCTAATTTTCTTACCTAAAAATTAGATACTTAATTTTCAACAAAGGTTTCAAAAACATACATCAGATAAATATCTTCTCAAATAAGTAGTACAGAAAAACTAGATGTCCACATGCAGATGAATGATTTGAGCCACATATAAACTTAAAATATGTCACAGACCTTATTTTGAGATATGAGCCCTTTAAACTGCTGGAGAAAACACTTCCAGGAAAAGGCATAGGCAAGGGCTTTGTGAAAACTACCAATAGCAGGGTACAATGAACTAGGGGGATAAATAGGACCAAAGTGTAAAGACACACAGAAAAAAAATGCTACAATGAAACTAGTCTCTTTGTATGACAACTTATAAATGTGGTATATTTACACAATGGAATACTACTCAGCAATTAAAAACAATAAATTCATGAAATTCTTAGGCAAATGGTTGGATCTGGAAAATATCATCCTAAGTGAGGTAACCCAGTCACAAAAGAACACACAAGGAATGCAATCTCTGATAAGTGGATATTAGCCCAGAAGCTCTGAATACCCAAGATACAATTCACATATCAAATGACTCCCAAGAAGAAGGAAGGAGAGGTCCTGGATCCTGAAAATGCTTGTTCCAGCATTGTAGGGGAGTACCAGGACAGAACAGAGAAGTAGGAGGGGGTTGATAGGAGAATGGGCAGAGGGAAGAGGGCTTAGGGAACTTATGGGGAGGGGGGAACCAGGAAAGGGAAAATCATTTGGAATGTAAACATAGAATATAGAAAATAAAAAACCTGAATCAATAGATTTAGATGGTATAAAGTTAAAAATATTGTACCTGACTGCTCTCTCTCAAATGCACATCCTAGATCTTCATGGTTCTATGTATATGAGTGGGGATGAGTATGGCTAAGGGCTATGAACTAGAAAAGACTGCAGGAGGAGAAAAGCAGGCATGTAAGGAAGGGCAGGCGGGCGACAGCTCCTGTGTGGTAGAACAGTAGAAAGGAGGAAGCAGGGGTGGATGGGAAGGGTAGATGGATGGTGTGGTGGTTTGAATATGCCTAGCCCAAGGAGTGGCCTTGTTGCAATAGGTGTGGCCTTGTTGAAGAAAGTGTATCACTGTGGGTGAAGACTTTAGGATTCTAGAACTAGCTGCTTGGAGGCCAATCTTCTCCTAGCTACCTTCAGAACAAGTGGAAATTTCAATTCCTCCAGTCCCATGTCTGCCTGGACTCTGCCTGGTCCCGCCTTCATGATAATGAACTGAATCTCTGAACCTGTATGCCAGCCCCGATTAAATGTTGTCCTTTATAAGAAAGAAAATTAATTTAAGACTACATAGCAAGTTGCAACCTCAAATGAGGTGGCCTGGAGAGGTTTGCTGAGATACTGACTTTCAATTACATCCTCAAGGATGTGAGCTAGCTGAGCTCTGCAACCATTTCAGAGAAGAGCATTTCAGGAGGAAAGTACAGGATGCGGGCAGCCTCGTGATCGGCAGTTCGATGAGTAGCAAGGGGCAGGCGATAGTAGCGGAAATTGGGTAGGGTTTGTGCAGGACATCGTAATAATCTGGGACTTCATTTGTAACAAGCTCGAATTTTACTGGGTCCTTTTGAATTGGAGAGATAGATTCTAACTTTCTAAGGATGGTCCTGCCTGTTGTGTTAGACACACATCACTAGGGCCCACGAGTATGACAGGTAAGACAATTAGTAGGAAACTATGGGGTAAGTCACATGTGGGATGTGGTGTGTCATGATATGAACGGGTTTGGAGCAAGCTGGTCTTAACAGAAGTGTTGAGAATGATGCAGATTTTGGATGTGCTTTGAAGATAGAACAGTTGCAATCTGTGGAAGGTTTAGATACAGCAGGAATGACTTGGGAGCCCACAAAGATTTCATTTGAGCAATGGTAAGGATCCATTGTCACTTATAGAGGAGGATCCCAGCCCTTGTTTCTTTCTAACAGTGTGACTTTGGATAAGGGCTTAATCACTCGTTAAAGGGGATAACATTATCTAGCTTGTAATTGGCATAAGAATTCAGTGATAATTTATAAAAGCCCTTGCGTGGTACCCGATAGTGTTGGAAGTTAATAATACAGAGTTCTTATCACCATTGTTCTTTGTTTCAGATGTTTGAAGACAGTTCAAGTGAGTTCCCAAAGAAGTCTTTGTGGAGTCATTCCCACATCTCTCCTCCTGGAGGCTGGCTGCTTTCAGACCCTCTCTTTGGTATGTTTACATTTGAAAAACTCTCCTGGTTTATCCGAGAAATGGGGAAAAGTGACACAGTTTCTGACTGTGATCTAAAGTGATAAGAAACTGTGTGTGAACGTCTGTGCCCCCTAGTTATGCTTATTAATTGAGAAACATAGCTAGTGCTGCCTCGAGCATGCCAGGCAAGCGTTGGTCTGTTGAGCTATACCACTAGTCTGCAGAAGTTTCTTTTTGGAGACCAACATATGGATGTTAAACAAAAGCGTGTCAGCATAATGGTGGGACTCCGTGTTTCTTATTTCCGAGAATAAGCCTTCATCATAAGAAGGTCTTTGTGGAACCGAGTTTACCAAGTACAAGGTGCACGACCAACCCTAGCCAGCCATGAGTAGAGCTACTTCAAGATAACTTCTGGTTCTGAGAGTACTTGTTCTGAAATTTTGACAAATGGATCTTTTAGTCCTTTGTACTTGATGAATGGGAAAAAATTCTAAAGCAGAAGGAAAATCATATCTGCTTTATTTGTCTTGAAAAGTGTGTGGCAAGAGCTCATCTAAATAGCAAAGGAGGCGAGACATTTGTCCATGGTGACACTGTCCATGGTGACACAGTCCATGGTGACACTGTCCATGGTGACACTGTCCATGCTGACACTGCCACTCTGGTCCTTACATTTATTTCAAGTTAAAAACTAAAACACTGGACTAAAGCTGATCTGGGGGAGAGGTGAGGTGGGGGAGGGGCTTGTCGGGGAGGGAGGGGAAATGGCGGTTGGATGTAATGTGTGAGAGAGGACTAAAAGTTAAAAACAAAACGAGACAAAATCCATTGGACTAAATGATTTCTTTAAAAGTGATCTCTATCTAGCATCAACATTTTATTTCCCACTTCCTTCACTTTGATATATGCTTAAATTAAAATTAAGGTGCAGACAGGACAACCTAAAATTCTCTTTAATACCTTTGCAATCTGGTTTGCTTGTTTGTTTGTTGTTGTTTTTTTTTTTTTTTTTTTTGATTTAGAGAGAGAGAGAGAGAGTCTCTATGTGGCCCTAGATGGTTTGGAACTCACAGAGAACTGTTGCCTCTGCCTCTTCAATGCTAGAATTAAAGGTTTGGTGTACTCTCAGCATTGAGACCCCCACACCACGTATAATTTTAATGTTCTTTGTCTACAAAAGCCTCAGTAACTTGTCTGAAAGATTTAATGAACAGCACCACACACCCCAATTACTTAGCACAATGCCTGGACTGTGGAACACATCCAGCAGGTGCTGTTTCTAATGGTAAAAAAAAAAAAAAATGATTTTTTTTCTTTCTCATGTGTCTTCCCAGCTTAATACTTCTGTCTTCACGGAGATCTGCCAGTCTATTAGGCCACTCGCTCGGCAGCACCGACTTAACCTGCTAATAAACTGGAACTTCCCACCTGCTCCCCGCGGTCCCGAGGGGCCCGGAGGAGGAGGAGAAGGAGGAGGAGGAGGAGGAGGAGGAGGAGGAGGAGGAGGAGGAGGAGGAGGAGGAGGAGGAGGAGGAACACAGCTGAACGGGCTCAGGGATTGTCGACTGATTTGAAAACCTTCAGCTTTCCTGTTGGTCACACCTATATTCACACTTAGATGAAATATGTCTTTGTGTAAGAGCAAAAAAGCGTGAGTGAGACAGCAGCGCGGCTCACATCTGCTTTTTATGCCTTTTAAGCCCCCTCCGATTTCTATTTCAGTCTAGGAAGGGCATTCATTTGTGACTCTGTATATTATTAGGGAAAGGCTGAGTGTGGTCCCAGCAAGGCTGAGGGAGCTCGGGGGTGACTGGGTATAAATGTTTGGCTGGGAAGTGGGCAGAGGAGCGATGTACCTGTTTGCCAACTCGAATTCTTTCAGTCCATGTTGCTCTTCTGACAGGGTTGGGTTATGATTTGTGAATTTCATTAAGAATTTTCTTTCACTGCTTGATATTGGAAAATTTGTGTTAGTAAGGATATTTATATTTTGGCAACCTATAAAATAATATTAAAACGATTCCAGACAAATCTAAAGTAGTTGCTGAAGGACTTCTTCAAAGTTCAAAGAGCCAACCCCAGGCGTTCTAGCTATGGTTACTTCTTTCATTTTGTATCTTCTGGCTTTATGTGACTATTGAAATGCACATAGAGCAGAGCACATAAATACATGTGCTTGCATATATGTGTATATTCCTTCTCTCCCCAGGACGGGGCTCACAGTTTTTAGCATTTTTCCTTTTACTGTCTTGCTAGGATTGACCACAAATGTATTTACCCTGACAAAGTCATGAGGAAGGACCTCATTTATCCAATCTCTCCTCTATCGCTAGTGCTCAAAACGCTATTTTAAATACTGTGTTGAGTACAGAGTAAACAGATTTTATCCATTCGACAAACACAGAAAAAGAATACATAGATTATAAACAGTTTAAATTTTAAACGCTCGATTCCTACTTTTGACCTTGGGAAGTCCAAAGTCAAGGATCCCCAATTACTCGAGAGCCTGTGGGCTGCCTCTTCACATGGAGGAAGTGTAAGGAAGTACACAGACAGAGAGGGGAGATTGGGGTTCACCCATCAGTTTTTAAGTCAGAGTCCAGCTTCATAACTAGTCTTTTGATACCAATGTGAATTCCTTCATGACAACAGTTCTCACAACCCACTGCTTTCTTAAAGCCTCACTTCCTGGGACTGATATCATCGCATCTTTCAGTTCATCTTCTGAATATCACACAGTACAGATTCTACCATGATGGTTCTGAAATAAGAACAAAATTTAAAAAGGAATCGAGACCTGGCCATGGTAGCACATGACTTAGATCCCAGCACTCAGGAGGCAGAGGGAGGAAGATCTCTATAAGTTTAAGATCCTAATCTACATAGTGAGTTCTAGGCCTGCTGGGCTCTAGAGAAAGTATTTGTCTCAAAAACAAAATAAAGAAAGCTAAGAAAGCTGGAATTTGTAAACTAAATACCACCTCAGAGTCTTTGTAGAATGTCAGAGATTATGGTATCAGTTGTAGAAATACACATTTTTCTCAGTTCCTCTGCTGGGTCATGGGCATCCCAAGCAGTTCTAAGACAGTGAATCATTGGACCTCTGAGAAACACTCATGTAGCATCTGCCTGTATTTGTATAGTCTGAATAACTGGTATTCTGAACTGAAATTTTTCCCATTTTATTTTCTTCTAAGATTCATTACAAAAGTTTATGATGGGGGCATCTTGGGCTTAGCTTACCTTTTATCTCCTAGTTCGGGAACAGAGGGTTTGGATCCTGATTCCATAAAGAGCCTTCTGTTTGTGGGGAGAAGGTTATGAGTTAGGGGGGACTGGTTCCAGAAACAAGGCCAGGACACGATCTGATTGTGCAAGAGAGAAAAAAGTTCACCTGCCTGGAAACGTGTGAAGGGACAGGGAATGAGGTTAGGGCAGAACAGAAGGGTGCAAGGATTGTGGATGCAGACCTGGTGTGTGTGTGTATGTGTGTGTGTGTGTGTGTGTGTGTGTGTGTGCCTGAGACAGGCAGTGAGGGGCATGGGATGGCAGAGAAAGGAGAGCAGTCGCTACCAACTTAAGGTTCAGAGGTCAATGCAGAATAGAGATGCTGTGCCTGGTATTCAGGCAACGTGCCTATAAAGACCTAGCACCCCTGAAGGATTAGAAACAGGAGGCAGATCTTTTCCCAATTTGTTGGTTGCCGATTTGTCCTCTTGATGGTGTCCTTTGCCTTACAAAAACTTTGTAATTTTATGAGGTCCCATTTGTCAATTCTTGATCTTAGAGCATACGCTATTGGTGTTCTGTTCAGAAACTTTCTCCCTGTACCGATGTCCTCAAGGGTCTTCCCCAGTTTCTTTTCTTAGCTTCAGAGTGTCTGGCTTTATGTGGAGGTCCCTGATCCATTTGGAGTTGAGCTTAGTACAAGGAGACAAGGATGGATCAATTCGCATTCTTCTGCATGCTGACCTCCAGTTGAACCAGCACCATTTGTTGAAAAGGCTATCTTTTTTCCATTGGATGTTTTCAGCCTCTTTGTCGAGGATCAAGTGGCCATAGGTGTGTGGGTTCATTTCTGGATCTTCAATCCTGTTCCATTGATCCTCCTGCCTGTCACTGTACCAATACCATGCAGTTTTTAACACTATTGCTCTGTAGTATTGCTTGAGGTCAGGGATACTGATTCCCCCAGACTTTCTTTTGTTGCTGAGAATAGTTTTAGCTATCCTGGGTTTTTTGTTATTCCAGATGAATTTGATAATTGCTCTTTCTAACTCTGTGAAGAATTGAGTTGGGATTTTGATGGGTATTGCATTGAATCTGTATATTGCTTTTGGCAAAATGGCCATTTTAACTATATTGATTCTACCGATCCATGAGCATGGGAGGTTTTCCCATTTTTTGAGGTCTTCTTCCATTTCCTTCTTCAGAGTCTTGAAGTTCTTGTCATACAGATCTTTCACATGTTTGGTAAGAGTCACCTCAAGATACTTTATACTGTTTGTGACTATTGTGAAGGGGGTCATTTCCCTAATTTCTTTCTCAGCCTGCTTATCCTTTGAGTATAGGAAGGCCACTGATTTGCTTGAGTTGATTTTATAACCTGCCACTTTGCTGAAGTTGTTTATCAGCTGTAGGAGTTCTCTAGTGGAGTTTTTTGGGTCACTTAGGTAGACTATCATGTCGTCTGCAAATAATGATAGTTTGACTTCTTCCTTTCCAATTTGTATCCCTTTGACCTCCTTATGTTGTCGAAAGATCTTCACCAATCCTACATCAGATAGAGGGCTAATATCCAATATATATAAAGAACTCAAGAAGTTACACTCCAGAAAACCAAACAACCCTATTAAAAATGGGGTACAGAGTTAACAAAGAATTCTCACCTGAAGAACTTCGGATGGCGGAGAAGCATCTTAAAAAATGCTCAACTTCATTAGTCATTAGGGAAATGCAAATCAAAACAGCCCTGAGATTTCACCTTACACCAGTCAGAATGACTAAGATTAAAAATTCAGGAGACAGCAGGTGTTGGCGAGGGTGTGGAGAAAGAGGAACACTCCTCCACTGCTGGTGGGGTTGCAAATTGGTACAACCACTCTGGAAATCAGTCTGGTGGTTCCTCCGAAAACTGGGCACCTCACTTCCAGAAGATCCTGCTATTCCACTCCTGGGCATATACCCAAAAGATTCCCCAGCATGTAATAAGGATACATGCTCCACTATGTTCATAGCAGCCCTATTTATAATTGCCAAGAAGTTGGTATGCAAAAATGTGGTATATCTACACAATGGAGTACTGTTCAGCCATTGGAAACAATGAATTCATGAAATTCTTAGGCAAATGGATGGAGCTGAAGAACAACATACTAAGTGAGGTAACCCAGACTCAAAAGGTGAATCATGGTATGCACTCACTAGTAAGTGGATATTAACCTAGAAAACTGGAATACCCAAAACATAATCCACACATCAAATGAGGTACAAGAAGAAAGGAGGAGTGGCCCCTGGTTCTGGAAAGACTCAGTGAAGTAGTATTGGCAAAACCAGAACGGGGAAGTGGGAAGGGGTGGGTGGGAGGACAGGGGGAGAGAAGGGGGCTTATGGGACTTTCGGGGAGTGGGGGGCTGGAAAAGGGGAAATCATTTGAAATGTAAATAAAAAATTATATCGAATAAAAAAATAAAAAAGAAACAGGAGGCAGGCTTGGGTTAGAGTGGGAAAAGGGAATAGAGTATAAGGAAGCACCAAGCTAGACTGAGTGGAAGCTGATGCCTGCTAATGTGTCTGCCGTAGGCCCTGAATGATCCGAAACCTCCTGTCTTCTAGAGAACAGCTGTCTTCGTTCTGGTTTATTTGTTCAATTTTTACTTTAGAATGTCAAGGTGAAACAGAAGGAGTTATAGACAAGGAGAATGATTCTCAAGACTGAGGCTTAAAGCGAAGGGAAGGAGAGGAAGGAAGGGTGAGAGAGAGGGGGAGGGAGACAGAGACAGAGAGACAGAGACACACAGCAAGAGATAGGGGAGAGACAGGGAAGGAAGGAAGGGAGAGAGGGAGAGAGAGAAAAACCTTTTGACAGGGGAATTTTGAGTGTGTGCCTCAGGTGTGGGGCACGTGGATGACTGGGCATCTGTGTACTTGACTGATGACTTCAGGAGGCTGTTGTCCAGAAGCACTGGGTAGGTTTGCCTGGCACATTATTTTCAAAAGGCACGCTTGTTCTCTGCTCATTCGATTTGCAACTTAGGTAGGCAAGATGTTCCCATCACTGCGTGACAATTGCTACACACACATGGACACACATATGTGCCTTTGTTTTCCTTGAGTTATTAACTTTTTGAGAAGTGGCTCTCACATTCAAATCATGGAGGTAATTATAATCTCTGTATTTTAGCAGATTCTTTTTTTAAAATAAATATTTATTTTAAAAGGATTTACTGCCTGGCAGTTGTGGTGCACGCCTTTAGTCCCAGCACTTGGGAGGCAGAGGCAGGTGACAAATGCTTGACAAGATGCTTCAGTGAATGCATCTTGCAAAGTGAATGCATCTTGCAAAAAAATGCATACTGAGCAAACTTTAACCTCAGCAGGTTTCTGTGTCTGTGTGATCTGGGCTCTAGAAGATTTGATCAGTTCTCTTTGTCTTTCCAGCCTTCCAGCCTTGAGGAAAGCCCATGGGAAAGTGATTCTAGGCTGCTGAGAGCAGTTTCAAGACATAGCGCCTGCTTATGATTGACGGTGGTCGCTGCCTGGGATGTGAGGTGTGCTACCAGTTGTCAGAGCCATCAAGGAAAATCAGATGCAGGTTCACAATAGACTGTCAATCAGTCTTGGGTGTGTTTGCATTGGCATTTCGAAGTAGGCCTTTGCTTAGTGGCTAGTTGTAGATGCAGGTATGACCTAATAAGTACAGGTACATTGTCTTGGTTTTTAAAGAAAATATTGACTTAAAAAGTAGTGTGTGTGTGTGTGTGTGTGTGTCTATGTACTTTGTGGCACATGTTGTAAGTCAGAAGTCAGTTTGTGGGAGTGTTTTCTCTTTCCACCATGTGAGTGCAAAGGGTTAAACTTAGGTAGTCAGGCCTGGTGCTAGCCAACCCATCTCACCATTTCACTGTATCTGTGTGCTGTTTTATTTTTCCAGAGGGGACTGCTTAGGACCAATCCCAGGACTTTGCTTATTCATACTAGATGAGTGCTGTACTGAACTGCGTTCCCACTTGACAAACTTTTTAAACATTTGTTGACATCCAAGGTTGGATGTTGAAACATTTTTTTCCCAGTTGTCTAGTTAAATATTCAGTTTGTGATTGCATTTGTCAACATTCACCTAATAGGGGTCGGGGAGTGGTGACCAAAAAATGGTACAGGGAAAAGGTGCCACCTTTGGTGTCAGGTAAGTATTTCTCCAGCTGTGGACCATGGGGCACTCAATTAGAATAACCAGGAAAGCTTATTGGTAACAGATTCCAGAAACATATCATAGACCAAAGAGCTTACATCTCTTAGAGCGTATTAGGGTCTGTGTTTTTGTGAGGTTTCTTCCAGTTGATTCTGAATTTAAATTCCAGTCTTGCAAATATGTGGTGCTGTTGATTAGATAGTCCCCACACTTTCCTTCTTCATACGAGTATAAGCTAGCTACACACACACACACACACACACACACACCAACTCCTGGCATCCTGGCAGCTTGGCCAGGGAACAGCTCTGAATACACTTGCCCACCAGATGGGCACATCTGTATAATATACATGGGTCATCAAGCTTCACACAAGTCAAGAGCCACTGCTTAATTCAGAGTGAGTTAGAGGGATGGTGAGGATTTTACAAGGATGTCTTCAGTATACCTTCTGTACACCTTCATTTTCTTCTCTGTTCATCTTAATTTGAAATCAGTTTCTCTCTTTCATGATCAAGAATGATGGGGACATTGAATGCCAGTGAGTGAAGAAAATGTCTGGGTGAAGACATTGCTTTGTAAGTATTGGCCACTCTGTATGGCAAGACTCAGAAATGTGGAATTGTTGCTGGAAATAGTCACTGGATGATTAAAAAAATCAATCCAGTTTTCTAAGCCATCAAGTTGTCTCAGCTGCCCAGCTATGTCACCTAAGTCAATCCCAGGATTCACATGGTGGAAAGAAAGAAGCACTTCTTGCAAGCTAGTCTCTGATCTCATGACGCATACCTTCCCAAATAAAGAAGTAAAAATTTAAGAAATGAATTCGGGGGCTGGAGA